>NC_090359.1:25313241-25479152 GCF_035084215.1 Heptranchias perlo | reverse complement strand
GGGTTAAATGTTTTGGGGGCTATGAGGATTGCGGTGGCGGAGGATTTAGTAGAGCTTAAGATGTTGTTTTATTTGCATCGTGTTGTTCCTTTGACCCATTGTAGAACGCAACGAGTGTGACAAGGAGAGATACCTGCAAAAAAAAAACCAAACTACAGTGGGAGCAAAATATAAGATTCTGGAAGGGCTGGTGAAAAAACGATAGGCAGAGAGATGAAAAGGGAGATGAGAAGGAAATATTTTGCAGGGCTATTGGGGAAAGAGCAGGAGAGAGGGGGGAAGTGGATAGCTCTTTCAAAGAGCTGGCACAGGCACAATGGGCCGAATGGCCTCCTTCTGTGCTGTATGATTCTATGGTAGGGATAGACAGAGATGGAACAGAGTAAGAGAGGGATAGAATGAAATGATAGAAAGAACAAGAGATGCTGCAGACAGACAGAGAAAAATGAAATAACACAGGCTATACAGATGATTAGGAGAGGCAAACAGTGATAGAGATAACGGGCGATGATAGAGTGGGACAGAGAATGAGGGAGGTGGGTGGAGAGAGGATAGAGTTGGCGGTGATAGAGAGGCAGAGAGGGAGGTGATAGAGGGCCAGAGAGAGAGGTGATAGAGGGCCAGAGAGAGAGGTGATAGAGAGGCAGAGAGGGAGGTGATAGAGGGCCAGAGAGGGAGGTGATAGAGAGGCAGAGAGGGAGGTGATAGAGAGGCAGAGAGAGAGGTGATAGAGGGCCAGAGAGAGATGATTGACAAAGATGAGACCATAGTGAAAGATGGCAACAAGGAATGGAGTGAGAAATGATGGAGAGAGAGATAGAGTGAGAAATGGAGAGAGGGATAGAGTGAGAAATGGAGAGAGGGATAGAGTGAGAAATGGAGAGAGAGATAGAGTAAGAAATGGAGAGAGAGATAGAGTAAGAAATGGAGAGAGGGATAGAGTGAGAAATGGAGAGAGGGATAGAGTGAGAAATGGAGAGAGAGATAGAGTAAGAAATGGAGAGAGAGATAGAGTAAGAAATGGAGAGAGGGATAGAGTAAGAAATGGAGAGAGGGATAGAGTGAGAAATGGAGAGAGAGATAGAGTGAGAAATGGAGAGAGGGATAGAGTAAGAAATGGAGAGAGGGATAGAGTAAGAAATGGAGAGAGAGATAGAGTAAGAAATGGAGAGAGGGATAGAGTAAGAAATGGAGAGAGGGATAGAGTGAGAAATGGAGAGAGAGATAGAGTGAGAAATGGAGAGAGAGATAGAGTGAGAAATGGAGAGAGGGATAGAGTAAGAAATGATGGAGAGAGGGATAGAGTAAGAAACGGAGAGAGGGATAGAGTGAGAAATGGAGAGAGGGATAGAGTAAGAAATGGAGAGAGGGATAGAGTGAGAAATGGAGAGAGAGATAGAGTAAGAAATGATGGAGAAACAGAGAGTGTAAGAAATGGAGAGAGGGATAGAGTAAGAAATGATGGAGAAAGAGATAGAGTAAGAAATGGAGCGAGGGATAGAGTAAGAAATGGAGAGAGGGATAGAGTAAGAAATGGAGAGAGAGATAGAGTAAGAAATGGAGAGAGGGATAGAGTAAGAAATGGAGAGAGGGATAGAGTAAGAAATGGAGAGAGGGATAGAGTAAGAAATGATGGAGAAAGAGATAGAGTAAGAAATGGAGAGAGGGATAGAGTAAGAAATGATGGAGAAAGAGATAGAGTAAGAAATGGAGAGAGGGATAGAGTAAGAAATGGAGAGAGGGATAGAGTAAGAAATGGAGAGAGAGATAGAGTAAGAAATGATGGAGAAAGAGATAGAGTAAGAAATGGAGAGAGGGATAGAGTAAGAAATGATGGAGAAAGAGATAGAGTAAGAAATGGAGAGAGGGATAGAGTAAGAAATGATGGAGAAAGAGATAGAGTAAGAAATGGAGCGAGGGATAGAGTAAGAAATGATGGAGAAAGAGCTAGAGTAAGAAATGGAGAGAGGGATAGAGTAAGAAATGATGGAGAAAGAGAGAGTGTAAGAAATGGAGAGAGGGATAGAGTAAGAAATGATGGAGAAAGAGAGAGTGTAAGAAATGGAGAGAGGGATAGAGTAAGAAATGGAGAGAGGGATAGAGTAAGAAATGGAGAGAGGGATAGAGTGAGAAATGGAGAGAGAGATAGAGTGAGAAATGGAGAGAGAGATAGAGTAAGAAATGATGGAGAAAGAGAGAGTGTAAGAAATGGAGAGAGGGATAGAGTAAGAAATGGAGAGAGGGATAGAGTAAGAAATGGAGAGAGGGATAGAGTAAGAAATGGAGAGAGGGATAGAGTAAGAAATGATGGAGAAAGAGATAGAGTAAGAAATGGAGCGAGGGATAGAGTAAGAAATGGAGAGAGGGATAGAGTAAGAAATGATGGAGAAAGAGATAGAGTAAGAAATGGAGCGAGGGATAGAGTAAGAAATGGAGAGAGGGATAGAGTAAGAAATGATGGAGAAAGAGAGAGTGTAAGAAATGGAGAGAGGGATAGAGTAAGAAATGATGGAGAGAGGGATAGAGTAAGAAACGGAGAGAGGGATAGAGTAAGAAATGATGGAGAAAGGGATAGTAAGAAATGATGGAGAAAGAGATAGAGTAAGAAATGATGGACAGAGTGATAGACTAAGAAATGGAGAGAGGGATAGTGTGAGAAATGACGGAGAGGGTGTTAGTGAGAAGGAGGGGGAAAGGATCAATTCAACAGAGATGAAGCCTAAGATTTTCAAAATCATGAAGGGTCTAGACAGAGTGGATAGAGAGAAACTGTTCCCATTGGCGGAAGGGTCGAGAACCAGAGGGCATAGATTTAAGGTGATTGGCAAAAGAATCAAAGGCGACATGAGGAAAAACTTTTTTACACAGCGAGTGGTTAGGATCTGGAATGCACTGTCCGAGGGGGTGGTGGAGGCAGATTCAATCATGGCCTTCAAAAGGGAACTGGATAAGTACTGGAAAAAAACGTGCAGGGCTACGGGGACAGGGCAGGGCGGGTGGGACTAGCTGGATTGCTCGTGCGTAGAGCCGGCGCGGACTCGATGGGCCGAATGGCCTCCTTCCGTGCTGTAACCGTTCTGTGTTTCTAAGGTTAGCAGAAAGGGCTGTACTTGAGTGGAGAAAGTGAGAGGCAACTGCATAGAACAGAAACCTGCAGGACTGTGAGTGAGTTTCGAACGTTAGTTGCACCAGGAAGTGAAGGTCCCGAGTCAACGTGAAATCACTTTGGAATTTTGGCCCTGGAGCGCGAGATTCCCTGTGGCCCACATGGTGCCTTTAGCAACAATAAATAATGAATGAAATTGGAATCTGCCCTGGATTTCGGTGGCATAAGAGAATGGCTCATTTATCTTTATTGGGGGAGCGGGGGAGAGAGAGAGAGACACAAACATCAGAAACTATTGTGCAAAAATGAAGTGACTGTGCCCGGGAGAAATGAAATGAGGCTTGATTTTAATAATCAGGGCACGTGGAAATGAATCAGCTCCCCAATGTCTCTGCACCTCCACTTGATAAAAAAAATATTTCATTCGTACCGGGATGATACCAGAATGGAGGAGGTTATAACTATCAGGAAAGGCTGAACAGGCTGGGGCTCTTTTCTCTAGAAAGGAGAAGGCTGAGGGGTGACCTGATAGAGGTCTTTAAGATTATGAAAGGGTTTGATAGGGTAGACGTAGAGAAAATGTTTCCACTTGTGGGGGAGACCAGAACTAGGGGCCATAAATATAAGATAGTCACTAATAAATCCAATAGGAGAAACTTCTTTACCCAGAGAGTGGTGAGAATGTGGAACTCGCTAACACAAGGAGTAGTTGAGGCGAATAGTGTAGATGGATTTTAATGGGAAGCTGGATAAACACATGAGGGAGAAAGGAATAGAAGGATATGCTGATAGGGTGAGATGAAGTAGGGAGGGAGGAGGCTCGTGTGGAGCATAAACACCGGCACAGACCAGTTGGGCCGAATGGCCTGTTTCTGTGCTGTACATTCTATGTAAGTACCAGTGGTGCATGTTCTATAGTAGGGGTTGCCAACTCTCCAGGATTGCACGGGAGTCTCCAGGAATTAAAGATTGATCTCCTGGACACTGCTGTGAACAACACCCCCGGGAGAAAAATCATCAGGGGGCATTTAATAAATAAAAAGTGGTGTTGATCAATTCCTTTGAACATTTTCATTTATTAGTTATAAAAATATTGAAGGTGGGGGAGGACTAAAAAAGGCTGTTTGACCGGGTGGGGCAGTTGCAGGCATGTGATGAAGCCTCCAGGAATACGTCCAACCAGAGTTGGCAACCCTATCTGTAGGTGCCTGTAAACCGTTAACCAATGATTGCCACTAATGGTGCGACGGTTTCTTGTGTGTGGTTTTCTCCTCGTGTGTTGTCACTTGATCACAACTAGAGGTTCACTGGGGCATTGTGGGGGTGGGGGGGAAGTCAGGAGGGGGAGATGGTTAGCCAAGGCTCCTCGTCCAGTAAGGCTCTGGAAAGTGTCCTTGTATTGATAGTGAGTGAAGGCCAGTTCAGAGTTGGCGATGACACTCCCTTGGATAAATAGCCGAGTCAGCCTCACTGTCTAGGTGGGCTATTCAACCAAGGGGATTATAACCAAGAATCGACTTATTGGTTGAGGTATTAGAGGGTTATTGGCGTCCGTAGTACTGTATCCTGCTATGAGTCCTGGTTTACAAGAGGGAGCGGGGTGGGGGGGGTGGGGGTGGGAGGAAGTACAGTAACAATCTTCAAAAATAGGATCTATTCAAAAACCTTCCCACTGAGGTAAAAGATGGGAAATGACAAAAAGTGGGAGATTGGCATTGTTTTGTGGTATGTCCTCATTTAAAGGAAGTACACAGATTACTGATAATATCAAGTCATTAACAAAAAACATATCAGTGTGTTCAACATTGTGGTGAGGCTGGACCACCTCCAATATCTCTCGATCTATCTCTCTATTTATCTCTCTCTTTATCTCACGATCTCTCTCTGTCTATCTCTCTCTCTGTCTATCTCTCTATCTATCTCTCTACATCTATCTCTCGCTATCTATATCTATATCTCTATCTTATCCATCTCTATCTATCTCTATCTATTCATCTCTCTCTATCTATCTATCTCTATCTATCCATCTCTCTCTATATCTATCTATCTATCTCTCTATCTATCTCTCTATCTATCTCTCTCTCTCTATCTCTCCATCTATCTCTCTATCTATCTCTCTCTCTATCTATCTATCTCTATCTATCTATCTATCTATCTCTCTATCTATCTATCTCTCTATCTATCTCTCTCTCTCTATCTCTCCATCTATCTATCTCTATCTATCTATCTATCTATCTATCTCTATCTATCTCTCTCTCTATCTATCTATCTCTATCTATCTATCTATCTATCTCTCTATCTATCTCTCTATCTATCTATCTATCTATCTATCTCTCTATCTATCTCTCTCTCTCTATCTATCTCTATCTATCTATCTCTCTATCTATCTATCTCTATCTATCTCTCTATCTCTCTATCTATCCATCTCTCTTGCATTTTGTGTAACTTTGGTGTTTGTACGTTGCGATATTCTGAGCTTTTGGTGAGCAATAACAGTAACTGGCCCAATGATAAAACTAAAAGGTACAATTTTAAAGGGGGTGCGGGAACAGAGAGACCTGGGGCTGCTTTGGAGGCAGCGGGACAAGTTGATAAGTCTGTTACATAGAATTACATAGAATGTACGGCACAGGAACAGACCCAACTGGTCTATGCCGGTGTTTATGCTCCACACGAGCCTCCTCCCTCCCTACTTCATCTCACCCTATCAGCATATCCTTCTATTCCTTTCTCCCTCGTGTTTATGCAGCTTCCCCTTAAATGCATGTAAAACAAATAAAAACATTTTAAAAACGCTGTTATAAAAGCAAACGGAATCCTGGGCTTTATAAGTAGAGACTGAAAGTACCAAAGCAAGGAAGTTATGGTAAACCTTTTATAAATCACTGGTTTGACCTCAGCCAGAATATTGCAATAAATTCTGGGAACTACACTTTAGGAAGAATGTGAGATCCTGGGGAGAGTGCAGAGGAGATTTACTAGAATGGTACCAGGGATGAGGGACTTCAGAGACTGGAGAAGCTGGGACTGTTCTCCTTAGAGCAGAGAAACATCGAAACATAGACAATAGGTGCAGGAGTAGGCCATTCGGCCCTTCGAGCCTGCTACGCCATTCAATATGATCATGGCTGATCCTCTATCTCAATACCATATTCCTGCTCTCTCCCCATACCCCTTGATGCCTTCTGTGTCTAGAAATCTATCCAGCTCCTTCTTAAATATATTAAGAAGGTAAAGGGGAGATTTAATAGAGGTGTTCAAGATGATGAGGGGTTTTGATCGAGTAGATAGGGAGAAACTGTTTCCAGTGGGCCGGTAACCAGAGGACACAGATTTAAGATAATTGGCAAAAGAACCAGGAGGGAGATGAGGAGAATGTTTTTAAGCAGCGAGTTGTGATGATCTGGAATTCACTGCCTGAAAGGGCGGTGGAAGCAGATTCAATAGTAACTTTCAAAAAGGGAATTGGATAAATACTTGAAATAGAAAAAATTACAGGGCCGTGGGGAAAGAGCAGGGGGAGTGGGACTAATTGGAGAGATCTTTCAGAGAGCCGGCACAGGCACGATGGGCCGAATGGCCTCTTTCTGTGCTGTACGATTCGATCCAGTTCTATGATTGCCACAATTGCTTCCACACGCACCCAAAACCATTTTACATCTGCACAAAAAGTGCCAGTACAACTGTGGACTGAAACTATAGAGAAAAAGGAGATGTGACCAAATCTCTTTCTCACCTGACGAAGGGGATAATCTCCGAAAGCTTGTGATTTTAAAATAAAATTGTTGGACTATAACCTGGTGTTGTAAGATTCCTTACATAAGTGTAAAATGTTTCTAGAGGTTTTTCAAGCAGGTCTGATGAAGGAAATACAATTCTCAATATCCTGTCTTGTTGAAAATGGCCATTTTTGTTCGGCAAGGGTATTAAGGGTTACGGAACCAAGGCAGGTAGATGGAGTTAAGAAACAGATCAGCCATGATCTAATTGAATGGTGGAACAGGCCCGAGGGGCTGAATGGCCTCCTCCTGTTCCTATGTATTTGTGTCTTTGTCTGCAAGATGGATTATCATGTTTTTAAGTCATGTCGGGCTTTGTCCCTGCATGAATGATGCTGTCCACGTGTGATTTAGTAGCTCTGTATTCTGTAAAGGCTTCTTTTGTTGAATCGAGGTATTTTGGGTTAAAATGTTAATTGTTTGCCTGAGCAGCAGGTCATTTGTGAAAAATTAATTTTTTCTCCTGCTCAGCAATTGGCATGAAGCCAGCGATAGTCCTTGTCGGCAATAGACAGTGTAAGTGTGAGATACTAGTGGACTAGGAGTAGAAAGAAAGAACATAGGAACAGGAGGAGGCCATTCAGCCCCTCGAGCCTGTTCTGTCATTCAACTAGATCATGGCTGATCTGTATCTTAACTCCATTTACCCGCCTTGGTTCCCTAACCCTTAATCCCCTCACCCAACAAAAATCTATAAATCTCAGTTTTTAAATTTTCAATTGACCCCCAGTCTCAGCAGCTTTTTGGGGGAGAGAGTTCCAGATTTCCACTCTCCTTTGTGTGAAGAAATTCTTCCTGACATCACCCCTGAACGGCCTGGCTCTAATTTTAAGGTTCTGCCCCTTGTTCTGGACTCCCCCCACCAGAGGAAATAGATTCTCTCTATCCACCCTCTCAAATCCTTTAATCGTCTTAAACACCTCGATTAGATCACCCCTTAATCTTCTACATTCAAGGGAACACAAGCCGAGTCCATGCAACCTGTCCTCGTAATTTAACCCTTTTAGCCCTGGTATCATTCTGGTGAATCTGCGCAAGAGCCCTCTCCAAGGTAGTTGCATTTATATAGCACCTTTCATGACCGCTGGACTTCCAAAACACATTACAGCCAATGAATTACTTTTGAAGTCACTGTTGTAATGTAAGGGAAAAAAAATAGGATGCCGCAGGATTATAAAATAGTGCAAGAGTACAAAAGAATATTATTTTGGCCACTGAGGTCACAATACCCTGAACCATTGCCCGCACCGATAACAAGGCACAGGCTATGCGTCAAGCAAAAAAGGTGAAACTATTTCCTGGATCGTGTGTCCGTTCAGTAACGGTCCACGGTGTCAGCTCGTGGCGCAGTGGGTAGCACCTGTCTCTCACCTCTGAGTCCGAAGGTCCTGGGTTCAAGTCCCACTCCAGAGACTCGATGCACGTGATCATGGCTGACACTCCCAGTGCCAGTACTGCGGGAGTGCTGCACTGTCGGAGGTGCCGTCTTTTAGCTGAGATCATAAACCAATCTAACCCTCTCAGGTAGATTAAAAGAGTCCATGATTCGAAGAAGAGCAGGGGCCAATATTTATCCCTCGACCGACACCTGAAAACAGACGATCCGGTCATTATCTCATTGCTGTTTGTGGGATCTTGCTGTGCGCAAATTGGCTGTCTCGTTTCCCTACATTACAGCAGTAACTACACTTCAAAAAGTACTTCATTGGCTGTAAAGCGCTTTGGGAGGTCCTGATTTTGTGAAAGACGCTATATAAATGCAAATTCTTTCTTCGGTATATTAAAAACTATTAACTGTAATTTGGTGAGGTAACAGAGATAGCCTTAAATATGCAAAAAGCCATTTAACCTTTAGCTAAGGCTATTAATATATTGATCAGCTGTGTAACTCGCAGGTGCTCAGATCTATAGTTTATCACAATAGCCTTCAACTCCAGTCAGTGTTTGCATTCCCCGTTTATACAGTGACTTTCAGTTATTTTGTCTTCAGTTTGTTTCTGAGGGGGGGGGAATTCTGCTGCAGTTCCAAAAACCATTGGCTCCTTATCGTCCTGAAAACGTCCTAGTTGCTAAAACCACGGTAAGTCAGGTTTGGGGCTTCCGATGGAGGCTGGCAGTCCGGGGCAGCACTCGGGGAGCGTCACATTACCTGTGAGGTACACGGTCCTTCAGGTCATTCTGCTGGTTCAGGAGGAAAGTGAAGATTTTCCCAGTTCCCTCGCCAACATTCCCCTCTCAAAAACAACACCGCCAAAGAAACGGATGTCACGGTCAGTCACTCGTGACTGTTCGTGGGGTCTTGCTGTGCAGAATGGCTTGCCGACATGCTTCACTTCAAAAGGATCTCATTGTGTGATGCTCCTTGGGGCATTCCAACGTGATAAGATGCTACGTAAATACTGTTATACCTTCAGAAACTCATTTCAACATACTTTTCAAGTGTGTATTTCTGTTAAGACATCAGAATTAAGATACCAATATCAGAGCTTTGTTTATCTACTCTGATGGTTGTGGGATTAGCTGGAACGATAGCTCAGAAATCATGATTGCAGATACGAACAGCACTGCAGGGTAATATATTAGCATGGATAGAGGATTGGTTAACGGACAGAAAACAGAGAGTAGGGATAAGCGGGTCATTCTCAGGTCGGCAGGCTGTAACTAGTGGGGTACCGCAAGGATCGGTGCTTGGGCCTCAGCTATTTACAATCTATATTAATGACTTAGATGAAGGGACCGAGTGTAATGTATCCAAGTTTGCTGATGATACAAAGCTAGGTGGGAAAGTAAGCTGTGAGGAGGACACAAAGGGGCACGATTTTAAACTTAAATTGCGGGTGCGTTGGGGGCAGGGGGGCTGCGAAAATGCAGGGGGGGGTTTGGAAGCCGCCTCCCGCCCGCCGACTTCCGAGTTCCCCACAGACGCACCTGTGTGCTCGGGCGTCCCGAATCCAGAAGTCCCGCCGGCCATTAAAGCTGGCGGAATGATAGTTAAAGAGCCAAATGTACCGAGGTACTTAAGGTACTTTACTTGTGACATATTAGGTAATGGGAACGATTTCTGACTTACCCGGGCGGCTTTCCCACGGCTTCTGATTGATGCCTGGTGAAAGCAGGGTGAAGGGCCGGATCAGGGAGAAAGAAACAAAATAAATTAAGTACAAACCACTGCACAAAGTTAAAAAACAAAGTAAACCTGCCTTTCCACCCTGCTCCAATGTCTGATGTCTCCCTCTCCGATGTCCCGCTCCGATCTCCTCCTCTTCCTCCACCATGTCCCCCCGACCTTCCCCTCTCCCCCCCCCAATCTTCCACTCGCCCCCCCGATCTTCCCCTCTCGCCCCCCGATCTTCCCCTCTCCCCCCCCGACATTCCCTTCTCCCCCCGATCTTCCCCTCTCCCCCCCCGACCTTCCCTTCTCCCCCCGATCTTCCCCTCTCCCCCCGATCTTACCCTCTCCCCCACCGATCTTCCCCTCTCCCCCCACCGACATTCCCTTCTCCCCCCGACCTTCCCCTCTCCCCCCCGATCTTCCCCTCTCCCCCCTCGATCTTCCACTCGCCCCCCCGATCTTCCCCTCTCCCCCCTGATCTTCCCCTCTCCCCCCCCGAAATTCCCTTCTCCCCCCGACCTTCCCCTCTCCCCCCTCGATCTTCCCCTCTCCCCCCTGATCTTCCCCCCTCCCCCCCCCGATCTTCCCCTCTCGCCCCCCCGATCTTCCCCTCTCCCCCCCCCGACCTTCCCTTCTCCCCCCGACCTTCCCTTCTCCCCCCGACCTTCCCTTCTCCCCCCGACCTTCCCCTCTCCCCCCCGACCTTCCCCTCTCCCCCCCCGATCTTCCCCTCTCGCCCCCCGATCTTCCCCTCTCCCCCCCGACCTTCCCTTCTCCCCCCGACCTTCCCTTCTCCCCCCGACCTTCCCTTCTCCCCCCGACCTTCCCCTCTCCCCCCCCCCGAACTTCCCCTCTCCCCCCTGATCTTCCCCTCTCCCCCCCAATCTTCCACTCGCCCCCCCTCGATCTTCCCCTCTCGCCCCCCGATCTTCCCCTCTCCCCCCCCCGACCTTCCCTTCTCCCCCCGACCTTCACCTTTCCCCCCCCGATCTTCCACTCTCTCCCCCGACCTTCCCCTCTCCCCCCCCGATCTTCCACTCTCCCTCCCCAATCTTCCCCTCTCCCCCCCCGATCTTCCACTTTCCCCCCCGACCTTCCCCTCTCCCCCCCCCGATCTTCCACTCTCCCTTCCCAATCTTCCCCTCTCCCCCCCAATCTTCCCCTCTCCCCCCCAATCTTCCCCTCTCCCCCCCAATCTTCCCCTCTCCCCCCCAATCTTCCCCTCTCCCCCCCAATCTTCCCCTCTTCCCCCCCAATCTTCCCCTCTCCCCCCCAATCTTCCCCTCTCCCCCCCCAATCTTCCCCTCTCTCCCGATCTTCCCCTCTCCCCCCCCAATCTTCCCCTCTCCCCCCCCAATCTTCCCCTCTCCCCCCCAATCTTCCCCTCTCCCCCCCAATCTTCCCCTCTCCCCCCCCAATCTGCCCCTCTCCCCCCGATCTTGCACTCTCCTCCCCAATCTTCCTCTCTCCCCCCAATCTTCCCCTCTCCCCCCGATCTTGCACTCTCCCTCCCCACCCCGATCTTCTGTTCCAGAGCTGGATGATGTCTCACTCTCTCTCTTTCTCCCCCCCCCTTCCAAACCTCGGCGTTTCAGCTCCTGACGGCTGGCTGCCGGGCACCAAACCCGGGCCCAAGAGTCTGCAAAGGGATATCGACAGGTTAAGTGAGTGGGCAAGAAGGTGTCAGATGGAGTATAATGTGGGGAAATGTGAGGTTATTCACTTTGGTAGGAAGAATAGAAATATTTTTTAAAAGGTGAGAAACTAAGAAATGTTGGTAATCAGAGGGATTTGAGTGTCCTTGTAGATGATACAGAAAGTTAACATGCAGGTACAAAAAGCAATTAAGAAGGCAAAGGGAATGTCCGCCTTTATTGTAAGGGGGTTTGGAGTATAAGAGTAAGGAGGTCTTGCTGCAATTATATAGGGCTCCGATGAGACCACACCTGGAGTACTGTGTACAGTTTTGGTCTCCTTACCTAAAGAAGGATATACTTGCCTTAGAGGGAGTGCAACGAAGGTTCACTAGATTGATTCCTGGGATGAGAGGGTTGTCCTATGAGGAGAGATTGTGTAGAATGGGCCTATACTCTCTGGAGTTTAGAAGGATGAGAGGTGATCTCATTAAAACATAAAATTGACAGGGTAGATGCTGAGAGGTTGTTCCCCCTGGCTGGCGAGTCTAGAACTAGGGGGCATAGTCTCAGGATAAGGGGTCGGCCATTTAGGACTGAGATGAGGAGGAATGTCTTCACTCAGAGGGTTGTGAATCTTTGGAATTCTCTACCCCAGAGGGCTGTGGATGCTCAGCCGTTGAGTATATTCAAAACAGATGGATAGATTTTTAGACACTATGGGAATCAAAGGATATAGTGAGAAAATGGAGGTCGAAGATCAGCCATGATCTCATTGAATAGCGGAGCAGGCTCGAGGGGCCGAATGGCCTACTCCTGCTCCTATTTCTTATTTCTTTCACAACCTCAAGATGTCACAAAGCGCTTTACAGCCAATGAAGTAGTTTTCAAGTATAATCTCTGTTGTAACGCAGCAGCCAATTTGCACTGAACGAACTCCCACAAGCAGCAATGTGATAATGACCAAATGATCTGTGTTTGAGTCACGTTGGTTCAGGGATAAATATTGATTCAGGACACCAGAGAGAACTCCCCTACTCTTCCTTCAAATTAGCGCCTTGGGATCTTTTACATCCGCCAGAGAGAGTAGACAGGTCCTCGGTTTAACGTCTCGTCCCAAAAGACTCCCTCGGTACTGAGGTGCCAATCTAGATGATTATATGCTTATAGTCCCTGGAGTGGGAGCTTGAGCCCATGACTATTCTGGCTCAGAGGCCAGACTGCTACCCCCTGAGCCATGGATGACACCTGAAGTGACTTCAGCACAGAGCAGGAGTTGAACCTGCGAGTTTCTTGGATTTATCCTGCTCTGCCACTCAGGGATAAACACGGGGAGCCAGTGAGGAGCCAGCTTAGGTATTTAACCTTAATATACACCAACTGTTAATTCCCACCGATACCAGCTGTTCAATAGTACTTGATAAAACAGTTACTCTGTCACAGTTATTAATTCTTCAGAGTGTCATGGAGCATGCTGTTCGCCAATATTAATCATTCACGACAACAGCTCCTTGAAAAAGATAGTTTTCAAATTGGATTAACAGACGCTACAACGTTCTACTGCAACTAATCAGGGCATTCTTCTCGATCGATCGGATCCCAGCCCTGAATTTCACTTCCTCGGCTTCTGAAGCAGAGAGTGGCCGTAGCTTGCTGGGAGTGCGAGCTGACAACAGGGGCGGGGACGGCAACGGGGCCTTTGGGACCTTGGTGAACGGTGGGACCAACAGGAGAAAGAAACAGAGGAACGACGGAAAGGGAAATTCGAGTCAAGTCAGATGCAGAAAGAGAAATAATAGAGGGGGAGAGAAAGATTGGATTAAGAGAGAGAAAAGAGACAGAAAGGAAAATTAAATTCACTACCTGAAGGAATGAGACTCCACCGTTTCAATTATTCCCTTTCTGGGCCAGAGAGGTTGTTTTAACGACAATTATCATGTCGATAAAAAGGTATCTATGCTGTTAAGCCCCTGCCCTAACTCTCTGCGGCGAGTTTAATGGTCAATTAATGTGCAAATCCAGCGAGTTCTTAAAAATAACGGGGAGGCTGAGGACGAGATTCTGTTTGTGCGGAGCAAATGGCGGAGTGGCGTAAATCGGCCGGCCAGTTCTGAAGATTCCCAACTTGTACCTCTTGATCCCCTGAATTCGATGGCCGATTTACGCATTAAAAGAGTGCGCGCCATTATTTTCCCAGCAAGATCTGCCATAATAGTTCTACAATTTCCCCCAGCTTCTTAATTGACCCGTCAAACATCTCCAGCCATGCCTGGAAATTAACCCAGCTTTCATCTCAAGAACCCACAGCTCCGAGCCTTAAAGGGACACACACCTACGTTCTATTTTACATATTGTTCCCGTTCTTACAAACCATCGGGACTTCTGACTTAGACACCAGACTGTATCTTACTCCAGGGTATCCATTATTCTATCCGTAAGACGGCCTGAACTTGGTATTCATGAGTCTGGGTCACTTAAATGGGGAGCTATCCTAATCCTTCGATTACAGCCTGCCACTCATTTTAAATTCTTATCCTCGCGTTCAAATCCCTCCATGGCCTCACCCTTCTTATCTCTGTAACCTCCTCCAGCCCTACAACCCTCCGAGATCTCTGCGCTCCTCCGACTCTGGTCTCTTGTCCATTCCCCCCGCTCCCTTTGCCCCGCCATTGGCGGCCTTCAGCCGTCTAGACTCTAATCTCTGGAATTCCCTCTCCAAACCCCTCCGCCTCCCCTCCTTTAAGACGCTCCTTAAAACCTACCCCTTTAACCCGGGATTTGGTCGCCTGTCCTAATATCTCTTTATGTGGCTCAGCTTTTGTCTGATAATCGCTCCTGCGAAGCGCCTTGGGATGTTTTACTCCATTAAATGTGCTTTTTAATGGATGCAAGTTGTTGTTGGTCAGATATCTGTTGCTCACTATAAATTATTACACCCCTTTCGTACATTGAAACCAAAATCCTCGTGGTGATTTTGCGAGCGTCTGCTGCTGGCAGGGACCCTTGCTGGACGAGAGCAGAGTTTGGGGCGATATAACTCTGGCCCTCTTCCTCCGATGCCCACTCTCCGTTGGTGAGGCATTGTGCTGGCAGAGGCGCGTCACTGAAACTCCCCCTCACTTCTGACTCCAGCCCAAAAGCAAGAAAAAAAAACAATTTGTAAAGGGAAAGTTGCCAATAGGCCAGCTGGAATTTGCGAAGAGAAGCTTCAGTTAAATTTGATTAGTCTGGAGTTCACTGTTTTATTTCGCTGCTGACCTTGAGACCACAACTATTGTGTCAGCAGGAAACAGCTGGATTTCATTCGAAGGAGAAAAGTCGTCAGGAAGACTAAACAAAATAGAGGCCCACCACTCTGTAATTCCTTGGTATGAATTTCTTTTTACAAACTGGCAGAATTCAACGAGAATCACTAGCAGTTCTCCAACAGAACAAAACTTGCATTTATATAGCGCCTTTAACGTAGTAAAACGTCCTCGAGGTCCCTTCACAGGAGCGATTTATCAAACAAAATCCGACACTGAGCCACATAAGGAGATATTAGGACAGGTGACCAAAAGCTTGGTCAAAGAGGGAGGTTTTAAGGAGCGTCTTAAAAGAGGAGAGAGAGAGGCGGAGAGGTTTAGGGAGGGAATTCCAGAGCTTAGGGCCCCAGGCAGCTGAAGGCACGGCCGCCAACGGTGGAGCGATGGAAATCGGGGGATGCGCAAGAGGCCGGAATTGGAGGAGCCCAGAGATCTCGGAGGGTCGTAGGGGCTGGAGGAGGTTACAGAGATAGGGGAGGGGGAGCGAGGGCCATGGAGGGAATATGAAAACAAAGAGCTAAAAAGGAACGTTTCGAAGATACGAACAATTGTCTCGGGTTTAATTCCACACTGTTTTCCTGTGGCACGCGAATTTCCTTGATCCGTGGCACTGGCAGTGGGCACTACGCTGTACTTACGATGTCGTTTCAACGCAAGTAGAGGGGAATCCAGGCCATTAAGGCGACAGGATTTTCCGCAAGGATTATGACAAATCAAAGAAGCCACCATTCTGCCTTGAAATAAGTTAAATTACACTACATAACGAGACACTAGGGAGGGGAGTTCTCCCCGGTGTCCTGGGGCCAATATTTATCCCTCAACCAATATCACTAAAAAAAAACCAGATGATCTGGTCATTATCACATTGCTGTTTGTGGGATCTTGCTGTGCGCAAATTGGCTGCCGCGTTTCCTACATCACAACAGTGACAAGAAAGTACTTGATTGGCTGTGAAGCGCATTGGGACGTCCAGAGCTCGTGAAAGTCGCTATAAAAATGCAAGTCCTTTCTTTGAAACGCTGCGACCAAGGGGGGAAATCCTACATAAGCCTGTAAGACGTTAAATGGCACAGGTAAGGTAAATCTGGAGTGAAACTTCAAGTTAAGCCAGAGTAAAACTGATGAATGGCGAATTTAGGAATTAGGGGCGCTAAATTGGGCCGTGTAGCGCCCGTTGTTTCGGTGCTACACGGGCTCTCTGACATCCAAGATGGCGTCTTGGTTTCGCACGCACGTTTCCAGCGTGATGTGCGCCGGACGCCATCTTGGTATAGGAGTTAGCGCAGGCGCAGATAATGAACGCTGGAATCATGTAGAGTAGGGAGAAAATGGCTTCAATCAGTGCACAACGCTGATTTAAAGTGATAGACACCATTTTGGGACTTAACGCTCAACTCAACGCACAGTCTTAACCCCGACCGTCTGAACGTGTCTTAGAGTGTCTGGAGGACCCCCCACCAGCGCTATTTAAAGGGACCATGCAGGATTTACAGGTTAGTGGCTGGATTATTGCTTCTGGCTGCCGAGACATTTGTAACTGTTTTTGGAGGTCTCCTAGACTTGAATACTAGGACGCGGGGACATAGCCCAACATTTAGAGCCAGGACGCGCAGGAGTGAAGTTAGGAAATGCTTCTACACGCAAAGTGTGGGAGAAGTTTGAAACGCTCTTCTGCAACGGCAGTTGATGCTAGCTCAAATGAGAATTCTAAATCTGAGATTGATAGATTTCTGTGAACCAAGGGTATTCAGGGATATGGGGCTAAGGCGGGTATATGGAGTTAGGTCACAGGTCCACCATGATCTGATCGAATGGTGGAACAGGCTCGAGGGGCAAAATGCCACTTGCTGCCTCCGGACATGCGCCACCTTCTGCAAGAAAGTGGGATGTGTGTCTGGGTGATGTGCCTATCATGGTTGAATAGCTAGTGTGTGTGGCCTGTGAGTTGTGGGTGGGCGGCTTTGAACAGTGGCAATGTGTAAGGGTGAGAGGAAACATCTGATTGGAAGAGTTGAGTACTGATTGAAAGAGTTTGTTGGTATGTGGGTGATGGGGGTGTAGTGTGTGGTGCAGTTGGCAGGAGACGCCACTTGACAGTTGACCTCACTCACCTTGACCACTCGTGTCAAAGCATTGAACTTCTTCCTGCACTGCATCCATGTTCATGATGCTGTGTGCCTGGACATTGACTTCGTCCCCCGCTGCCTCCCACTGCCTTTTGGATATATGTCTGGAGGGCCTCTTGCCCCCCCCCCACCACCTCCGCTGTGGATATAGGATGTCCCTCCTTCTGTCCACCTCTTGCACCGAGGCCTCTAGTGCATCATCAGAGAACCTTGGTTCACGCCCTCTCACAGGCCTGGTACCAACTCAGATCAGCAGATTGGTGAGATCTGGCGGGCAGATTGGAGCATGTGGGATTTAGTAGTGCGCAACCTTTATTCAATGTTTCAACATAACTCATCAGCGTGTAAACATAGGGATGGGACCTGCATCTGTGTTTTACGTGTGCGATGTCTGATCTCCGTTCAGACTCCGTTTAGACGGTAGACTGTTATTTTCAGCAAGTAAGAGATTTCTAAGAAACATCCTCCCTTTAAGAGATTGGGCTTCCTCTGCTGGTGGAAAGTGCGGATTGCATTGGTTCCAGGTGCAAGGCCTGGAACGGGACGCTGATTGCAGGCGAGTCCTCGGGCCGGCCGAAACTCGGGTCCTGCCTGCGCAAGGGGCCATTGGACGCGGGGTAATAGCGCATCACGCTACCCGCGCCCAAAAACGGCCCCTATCCAATTTTTAATCCCCCTCCCCCCCAGGTCTTTTATAGTGGAAATACGTTAAATGATATAGAATCATAGAAGGAGGCCATTCGGCCCACCATGCCCGTGCTGGCTCTTTGAAAAAGCTATCCAATTAGTACCACTCCCCCTTAGCCCTGACATGATGGTAAGTTTTCTTCCCCCCAAGGTGGAGGAGCTAAGCTGGGTTGAATGGCTTCCCTTATCGGTGCGAGATTTTGCTAAGTAGTAGCAGAATGTTAACTGTTAAAATGTTATGGACATCTGATCGGCCTGTACTGACGCGTGTGAGGGTTGCATGCAGCTGTTGTTGCTATTTTAACATTTTTGGAAACATGAGACAGTCATTTTAAAACCGAGCAACACAAAATAACAGGTCCCAACAGGTTGGCTTTCTGCTGTTATCTTTCCAAGCCCAAATCAGATATAGCTTTCCTGTGAAATGCAGCATAGGAACATAGGAACAGGAGTAGGCCATTCAGCCCCACGAGCCTGTTCTGCCATTCAATTGAATCTGTATCTTAACACCATTTACCTGCCTTGGTTCCATATCCCTTAATATCCTTGCCTAACAAAAATCTGTCCGTTTTTGAAATTTTCAATTGTCCCCCAACCTCCCCTTTTCCACTCCCCTTTGTGTGAAGAAGTGCTTCCTGACATCACCCCTGAACGGCCTGGCTCTAATTTTAAGGTTCTGCCCCCTTGTTCTGGACTCCCCCCAACCAGAGGAAATAGTTTCTCTCTATCCACCCTATCAACTCCTGTAATCAGCTCAATTAGATCATTCCTTCATCTTCTGTACTCGAGGGAATACAAGCCTAGTCTATAGAAGCATAGAAAATAGGAGCAAGAGTAGGTCATTCGGCCCCTCGGGTCTGCTCCGCCAAACCTGTCATCATAATTTAACCCTTTCACCCCAGTATCATTCTAGTGAATCTGCGCTGCACCCCCTCCAAGGCCAATGTATCCTTCCTGAGGTGCGGTGCCCAGAACTGAACGCAGTATCTCCAGATGAGGTCTAACCAGAGCTTTCTATAACTCTAACATAACTTCCACCCCTTTGTACTCCAGCCCCCTTGAGATAAAGGCCAACATTCCATTAGCCTTTTTAGCAATTCCAGTTCGCCTGAGAATATTGTGAACGACAGCATCTTAAGGCCTCGTTTATCAGGCTTATGTAGGGTCGCCAACTCTGGTTGGACGTATTCCTGGACGTTTCATCACATGACCTCCCGTCTCTGCCCATCGGTCGCCCGACATGTCTATCCCAGGACAATCCTGGTGAGTTGACAATCCTAGTAAGAAACTCCAAGTGGGAGATGGCGACAAGATGCTCGACTCTAAACTTAAATGTTAGCTGTGGCCCAGTGGGACCACTCTCGCCTCTGAGTTCACAAAGTTATAGATTCATAGTCCCACTCTTGAGCAGGTGGTCTAGGCCGACACTCCTGGTGTCAGTACCTGTGGGAGTGCTGCACTGTCAGAGGTGCCATCTTTTGGATGAGACTTTAAACTAAGGCCCTCTCGAGTGGAGGTAAAAGATCCCGCGGCCACTATTTCAAAGAAGAACTGGATGTTCTCCCTGGGGCCAATATTCACCCCTCAACCAACATCACCAAAAACAGATGATCTGGTCATTATCACATTGCTGTTTGTGGGAGCTTGCTGTGCGCAAAATGGACGCTGTGTTTCCTACATTGCAACAGCAATTCAAAAAGCATTTTATTGGCTGTAAAGCGCTATGGGACGTCCTAAGGTCGTGAAAGGCGCTATATAAATGCAAGTTCTTTGCTTTTGCTTTTTTCACTTGAAGGGAGCCTCTCTGCACCAACAACATGACATTTTGCATCTCTTGCATAATCCGTCACGGCCCCCTCTCTGACTCAGATTTCCGAGTCTCGTGCCAACTGTACCGACTCCAGGAAAGCCTAGTCATCTGGGAATTAGCTGCAAGATATTCCAAGTCCAATTTGGAGCATTGTCATCTGGTAAAACAATGTTCTTGCAGGACTCTCAATGTTCTTTTAGGACCCTCAATGTTCTTTTAGGACCCTCAATGTTCTTGTAGGACCCTCAATGTTCTTTCAGGACCCTCAATGTTCTTTCAGGACCCTCAATGTTCTTTTAGGACCCTCAATGTTGTTGTAGGACCCTCAATGTTCTTGTAGGACCCTCATTGTTCTTTTAGGACCCTCAATGTACTTTTAAGACCCCCAATGTTCTTGCAGGACCCTCAATGTACTTTTAGGACCCTCAATGTTGTTGTAGGACCCTCAATGTTCTTTTAGGACCCTCAATGTTCTTTTAGGACCCTCAATGTTCTTTTAGGACCCTCAATGTTCTTGTAGGACCATCATTGTTCTTTCAGGACCCTCATTGTTCTTGTAAGACCCTCAGTGTTCTTGTAAGACCCTCAGTGTTCTTGTAAGACCCTCAGTGTTCTTGTAAGACCCTCAGTGTTCTTGTAGGACCCTCAGTGTTCTTGTAGGACCCTCAGTGTTCTTGTAGGACCCTCAGTGTTCTTGTAAGACCCTCAGTGTTCTTGTAAGACCCTCAGTGTTCTTGTAAGACCCTCAGTGTTCTTGTAAGACCCTCAGTGTTCTTGTAGGACCCTCAGTGTTCTTGTAGGACTCTCTCCCCGGTTTGCAAACCAGCAGAATGTCCACTGTTACTTCAACTTTCAAGTAACGTTGGGGGTGGGGGGGTGGAGGAAATTGCAAAGCTCTCACGGTGGCAGGTGCAGTGTTCAGAGCGAGCTATTCTATCTTGCTGCATGAAAGAAGAACTTGCATTTCTATAGCGCCTTTCACGACCTCAGGACGCGCTTTACAGCCAATGAAGTGCTTCTGAAGCGCAGTCACTGCTGGAAACGCAGCAGCCAATTTGCGCACAGCAAGATCCCACAAACAACAATGTGACAGTGACCAGATCATCTGTTTTTTTAGCGATGTTGGTTGAGGGACAAATATTGGCCCCAGGACACCGGGGAGAACTCCCCCCTGCTCTTCTTCGAAATAGCGGCCGTGGGATCTTTACATCCGCCCGAGAGGGCAGACCGGGAATTGGAGGAGCGCAGAGATCTCGTAGGGAAAACAAATTGGGGGTAACTGCTTGTGAGATAAAAGTAGTAATGGGTTAACGCCCGCAATAAAACAGCGGATAAAAGAATGTCATATAAGAGCATTAAGCATTTGCCCATTTCTCATCTCCGGTATGTTATCACCATTCTCTCACTGCCTAGGTCATCTGTGGTAAATCCTTGCTGGAATTGTTATAAAAAGGATATAGAGGCACTGGAGAAGGATCAAAAAAGATTCCCAAGGATGATACCAGAACTGGGAGGTTATAACTATCAGGAAAGTCTAAACAGGCTGGGGCTCTTTTCTCTAGAAAGGAGAAGGCTGAGGGGTGACCTGATAGAGGTCGTTAATATTATGAAGGGGCTCAATAGGGTAGACGTAGAGAAGATGTTTCCACTTATGGGGGGAGACCAGAGCTAGGGGGCCGTAAATATAAGATAGACACTAATAAATCCAATAGGGAATTCAGGAGAAACATCTTTACCCAGAGAGTGGTGAGAATGTGGAACTCGCTCCCACAAGGAGTAGTTGAGATGAATAGCAGAGATGCATTTAAGGGGAAGCTGGATAAACACATGAGGGAGAAAGGAATAGAAGGATATGCTGATAGGGTGAGATGAAGTAGGGAGGGAGGAGGCTCGTGTGGAGCATAAACACCGGTATGGACCAGTTGGGCCGAATGGCCTGTTTCTATGCTGTACATTCTATGCAATTCTGTCCCCTGCTGCTTCTTCATTCAATCCAGAGTATTTAATTTTCCCCTGCGTGTCGAATCTGCTACCTTAATTTAAACAGATACACCTAACCCTCCTGTTCACCTGAACATCCCACCCTCCTGCACATTGAAACAAAAACAGAAAATGCTGGAAAACACTCAGCAGGTCGGGCAGCGTCCGTGAAGAGAGAAACAGAGTTAGCGTTTCAGGCCGACGAGCTGGAACTGGAAGAAGTTAAGAGATTCAGTAGTTTCGAAGCAAGTCCAGAGTCAGGGGAAATGTCGGGGGTGGGAGGGAGGGAGCAAGAAAAGAACAAAAAGGGGAATGGTCTGTGATGGGGCGGAGGGCTCGAGTGATTCAATTGGATGATGGTGTAGGGACGTGAAAACGGGACAAGCTTAGAAACAAAAGATGGCTCCGGAGGAGATGGAAATGGTCACCGCGCAATGACAGAGGGGGAGAGAAGCAAGGAAAATCTGAAGGCTTCAGTGGCCCAGGGATGTGGCAGAAGAAAGGTGGGGAGACCCCCCCCCAGACTGCAGTCCACCCTCGCTGACCGTGTACCCTGCGTGTTGATATTTGGTCCCATCTTGTGGGGTGAACGGTGCTGTCATGAACCCTGTAGCATCACCAATTCTCTGCTGCTGCCTCCAGCTCGGACATCTTAATCCCAATCTCTTCTCGTAGGCTCTTAATTGTAGACTTGGCACTCTTACTTTGTGTAGACTCTTTCATATTAGTTCACTGTGCCTAAATTTACTCTTGCTTCCCTCTTCATGAACAAGTTCTGCTCGTCTTATTAATTAAAGTCTTATCCCCCTCCCACCTCCCTTTCTAATTTGAAGGAACTTCATTCTCTCCCTACTCTGCTTACATGCAATCCATCTTTTCTGGGCTCCTTCACACAAAGAGCAGTGGAAATCTGGAACTCTCTCCCCCCAAAAACCTCTTGAGGCTGGGAGCGGGGGAGAGGGGGGTCAGTTGAAACATTTCAAAACTGAGATTGATAGATTTTTGTTGGGTTCGGGAATTGAGGAACCAAGACGGGGAAATGGAATTGAGGTACAGATCAGCCATGATCTAATTGAATGGTGTAGCAGGCTCGAGGGGCTGAATGGCCTCCTGTTCCAACTTGGTTTACCCCACAGGCAATCTGTTATCTATAAAGTCAACACCAGTTGGCCAGTACCATTCATTTACTCCTTTCCACTTCCAAAAATAGTAAACAAATCACCAGCTTTCATATTTAAAATCATAGCTTTATAGTCACAGCAAAAATAACTGTCCACAAAGCCATCGAATCTTTTACTCCTGTAATCGCCGTTTTTTAGCTGTCAGCCGTGCCTTGGTGGGCAGCACTCTTGCTTCTGAGTCAGAAGTTTGTGGATTTAATTCCCATCCGAAAGACACGAGCACAAAACGCAGGCTGAATTTCCCAGTGGAGTGCTGCACTGTCAGAAGTGCCGTCTTTCGGATGAGACGTTAAACCGAGGCCCCGTCTGCCCCTCTCAGGTGGACGTAAACGATCCCACGGCCACTATTTCGAAGAAGAGCAGGGGGGAGTTCTCCCCGGTGTCCTGGGGCCAATATTTGTCCCTCAACCAACGTCATTAAAAAGCAGATGATCTGGTCGTCATCTCATCGCCATTTGTGGGATCTTGCTGTGCGCCAATCGGCTGCCATGTTTCCGACATTATAACAGTGACTGCACTTCAAAAGTACTTCATTGGCTGTAAAGCGCTTTGGGACGTCCTGAGGTCGTGAAAGGGGCTATAGAAATGTAAGTTTGTTCTTTTTTCTTCACCATAACTAATTCTCCTTCTGTGCTGTGAACTTCTGTGTTCTATTAAAAGCTGTTCAGTTTCTCCTCCCTCTTCCTGAATAATTCACTTATTTCCTCTGCTTTTCCATTTCTTAGCACCCCTCTTTACTGTAACCCAATGCCTGCACACCCCACGCCCCCCCCCCCGTAAGCTTCCTTCTCCTTTCACACTTGCTTACCACGCTCTTAACACTCCTACGTTACGACTTAACTCGCTATCGCCCGCTTCACACTATTGGGCAAAGTCAAGATCTATCGCCCTCATTCTCTTTAACCTCTTGCACTGTTTCACTGGCCTTGACAGTTCACCCAGATCCCTCAGTCATAAAAACAAAATGTATCAGTTACGTGGAGAGACTGGAGAAGCCGGGATTGTTCTCCTTGGAGCAGAGATGGTTAAGGGAAGATTTAATCGAGGTGTTCAAAATCATATGAGGTTTCGATAGAGTCAATAAGAAGAAACTCTTTCCTGTGGCAGAAGGGTCGGTAACCAGAGGACACAGATTTAAGGCAATTGGCAAAAGAATGAGAGGGGAGATGAGCAGAAATCTTTTTACGCAGCGAGTTGTGATGATCTGGAATGCGCTGCCTGAAAGGGCGGTGGAAGCAGATTCAATAATAACTTTCAAAAGGGAATTGGATCAATACTTGAAAAGGAAAAATTTGCAGGGCTGTGGGGAAAGAGCAGGGGGAGTGGGACTAATTGGATAGCTCTTTCAAAGAGCCAGCACAGGCACGATGGGCTGAATAATTCTATGATAGTATTAAATATCCATTACAGATTTCTGTGAGGTGGGGCTTAATAGTATCAGGAGGCCATTCGGCCCATTGTGCCTGTGCCAGCTCCTTGAAGAGCTATCCAATTAGTCCCACTCCCCCTGCTCTGTCCCCCATAGCCCTGCAAATTTTTTCTCTTCAAGTATTTATCCAATTCCCCTTTTGAAAGTTATTATTGAATCTGCTTCCACCGCCCTTTCAGGCAGCGCATTCCAGATCAGAACAACTCGCTGCGTAAAAAAATGTTTCCTCATGTCGCCTCTGGTCGTTTTGCCACTCGTCTTAAATCTGGTTACCGACCCCTTCTGCCACTGGAAACAGTTTCTCCTTATTTACTCTATCAAAACCCCTCATGCTTTTGAACACCTCGATTAAGTCTCCCCTTAACCTTCTCTGCTCTAAGGAGAACAATCCCAGCTTCTCCGATCTCTCCACATAACTGGAGTCTCTCATCCCTGAGGTAAATCTCTTCTGCACCCTTTCTAAGGCATTGACATCGTTTCTAAAGTGTCGCAGTTGTCACGTGTCTGGAAGTAAATGAATCATGTTTTTTTGTATTATTGTTAAAAATAAAATTTGGCAAGAATTTAGCCCCGAAATGCAGTGAATGAAAACATTGTTATCCAGCCCAACAATGAATAACACGAACATCTTTTTCTTTATCTCTCTCTCTCTCTCTCTCTCCTCCTCTTCTCCCTTCTCCGCTCTCCTCTGTGGATAAGGTTACAAATGGGTTACTTAGGCCAAACTATGTCTGCTGGCTCCTTGCCCATGATTTGTGATGGGAACAGAGCTTGTCGTTTATTGTAGTGAATAACTGTAAGCAGATGTGGAGGAAAATGCAGGCAGGCAATAACATGTTGTACATTGATGATATCCCAAGCCTTTCTGGTGTTGTTTTCTGGCTGGAAATGAAGGCTGGATTTCATTTAGTAACCGTGGCCAGCAGATTTGCTGACGGCGCGTCTGTTTTTATATCTAACTGTGGTTAAAACACGGGGTGGTGTGGACAAAAAATGAGAGATGGAATTTTCCCTATGGTAAGTAGAGAAAGAAAGATTTTCTTTCCAGTTGTTTTCGATCACATTCCACTGTGGCTTCAAGACCAGGGATGTGGTCAGAAGATGCACATCGAAGTTATCATGAAATCACAGAATCATACAGCGTAGAAGGAGGCCATAACACAGTCCCCACTGCTAATAGCGGGCATGTTGGTGCCAATGCAACTTGCCCACTATACGCAGTGGCCAGCATGACGGGGTAACATTAATAAAAAATTAGAAATCACCCTGCTGAAAAGCGCTAAAATCCAGGCCGACACTCCCAGTGCCAGTACTGAGGGAGTGCTGCTCTGTCGGAGGTGCCGTCTTTCGGATGAGACGTTAAACCGAGGTCCCGTCTGCCCTCTCAAGCCACTATTTCGAAGTGGGGGGGGGGGGGGTGGGGGGGGGGGGGGAGTTCTCCCCGGCGTCCTGGGCTGAAATTTGTCCCTCAATCAACATCACGAATTGACCCAGAATTTGCTGTCAAAATAACGGTGAGGTCAATGGCACTCGCCGTTATTTATCCGCAAATCAGGCGAGGGGCAGACGCGAGGTTGAACGCGAAGATCGAAAAGTTGCTGTCCGAGACGCTCCGCCGTTAACTTTGCGCAGACGGGATCTCGCTGTCTGCCTCGCCATTGAAACGCATTGGGCGGCGCGAAGTCGCTGTATTTGCGCGGTGGACACGAACTATCCTCGCCGCGGAAAGTTAAGTCACGTCAAGGTCGGAAGGTGACCTCTGAACAGCTGCTCAAACCGCCCAAAGTAGCCAGCCCGTTTAATGCGGTTTAAGCAACGCCTTTTGTAATCGACGCCCGTGGAGGTGGCAAACGGTCAGCGCCATTTCATAGAATCTAACATAAAGAAGGAGGCCGTTCGGCCCATCGTGCCTGTGCTGGCTCTCTGAAAGAGCTATCCAATTAGTCCCACTACCCTCGCTCTTTCCCCATATCCCCTGCAAATTTTTCCTTTTCAAGTATTTATCCAATTCCCTTTTGAAAGTTACTATTGAATCTGCTTCCACCGCCCTTTCAGGCAGCGCATTCCAGATTGTAACAACTTGCTGTCCGATATATTTGCCTGATGTAGGTGGCTGTTCGGGGATAGTGCGAGAGGTGGGGACTGTGAAACCTCCATTATCCCCCTTAATGGAGGGGATCCCATGGATAACGGAAATGGCAGATACCCCAAATTCTGGTCTTCTAGACATGGTAGAGCAATGCCCTTGTGCACGGGTAGGAGGGCTTGTACAACAGAGAGACTTAAGTTGATTCTTGGGCTGTCAGGTTGATTGGTGTTTAGTGCACTGAGAGAACATTTCGGAAGGGAATTGGATAAATACTTGGGGAAAAAATTTACAGGGCAACGGGGAAAGAGCGGGGGGAGTGGGACTAACTGGATAGCTCTACCAAAGAGCCGGCACAGGCACAATGGGCAGAATGGCCTCGTTCAGTGCTGTATGATTCTATGATTTCATGCAAAGTGTTGTCCCATGTAAATTCTGATGGTTAATGGTGGTTCCAGGGTAAGTTTGTACAGGGAATGGTCTTCCACGCAATCGTTTAAAAATATATATACTTTTTTTCTCACTAGTTTTCCCGCTTTTCTGGAAGCCATTAACTCCTTGTTGGGTATTAGTCCACAAGTGCTGGGCGGCTTCTATTCAAGTGGCCTTTACTCACTTCTCAGCCACAAGAGGGTCGGCAGGTCATTCGCAGCCAAGGCCCGATTGGGTCCTTACCGTGCATCAAACCTTCATGATCCGTAGGCTCAGCTCCTCACTGGATAAACCAGCAGACCCTTATTTTATCCAATAATATCAGATCTGCTGCTCCCTTCTAATATAGACAGAAAGAACTTGCACTTATATAGCGCCTTTCACCACCTCAGGACGTCCCAAAGCGCTTTACAGGACTAGACAGACTAGATGCAGGGAGGATGTTCCCGAAGGCTGGGGAGTCCAGAACCAGGGGTCACAGTCTCAGGATACGGGGTATGCCATTTAGAACCGAGATGAGAAATTTCTTCACTCAGAGGGTGGTGAACCTGTGGAATTCTCTACCACAGAAGGCAGTGGAGGCCAAATCATTAGATGTAGTCAAAGAATAGATATATTTCTTAATGCTAAAGGGATCAAGGGATATGGGGAAAAAGTGGGAACAGGGTACTGAGTTAGACGATCAGCCATGACCATTTTGAATGGCGGAGCAGGCCCGAAGGGCCGAATGGCCTACTCTTGCTCCTATTTTCTATGTTTCTATGTTTACAGCCAATGAGATACTTTTTGAAGCATGGTCACTGTTGTAATGTAGGGCAACCAATTTGTGCACAGCAAGATCCCACAAACAGCAATGCAATAATGACCAGATAATCTGTTTTATGGATGTTGATTGAGGGATAAATAATGGCCCCAGGACACCGGGGAGAACTCCCCCTGCTCTTCTTCGAAATAGTGGCCGTGGAATCTTTCGTGTCCACCTGAGAGGGGGCAGATGGGGCCTCAGTTTAATGTCCCATCTATTCCACTGCACTGCCCAATGTCACTGCAAGGTAAATTACGTATTGTATTTGTGCTTTGGTTTAACTTTCAGGATTTAATTGCGAAAGCCAGCTTTCTGGCATCACAACCATTGACATAATAAGCGCCAAGAACAATAAATCTGCCCTCTCAATGACCTCCACTTCCATTCTACACTGAACGACACAGACTGCACTTTGTTTCAAGGTGGTAACACATCTCAGGGTTAAGGATGGTTGGAGATGAACCATTCAAAAACTTCACTATCGACAGTTTATGACATCAACACAACACTGCAACACTGTTCATTTTCCTGAATATAACACACGCTAGCGTACGTAACTGATATCCTCCCAGATCTCTGCGCTCCTCCCATTCTGACCTCTCGCGCATCCCCGTTTTTCACCGCTCCACCATTGGCGGCCGTGCCTTCAGCTGCCTGGGCCCTAACCTCTGGAATTCCCTCCCTAAACCTCTCCGCCTCTCCCTCCTCTTTTAAGACGCTCCTTAAAACCTACCTCTTTGATCAAGCTTTCAGTCACGTGTCTTAATATCTCCTTATGTGGCTCGGTATCGAATTTTGTTTGATAGTCGTACCTGCGAAGGGCCTCGGGACATTTTACTTCATTAAAGGCGCTATATAAATGCACGTTGTTGTTGTTGTTGTTGTTGTTGATGATGATGATGATGATGATGATGATGATGATGATGATGATGATGATGATGAAAGAACAGACCAACCAACACTGCAAGGAGAGATAAGGGCAGTGTGCCACCTGAAGCTAACTTACAGAATTGACTGAACCCAACAAGGTCACCATAATGGTGTCAATTAATGGAGGCCGGATCCAGACTCCAGCCGTAACCCAGAAGTCAAGACCAAAAAAATAGCGCCTTTAACGTAGTAAAAACGTCCATGGAGGGATTTGACCACGAGGATGGGCATTTTAAATTTGAGATGTTGGCGGACTGGGAGCCAGCGTAGGTCAGCGAGCACAGAGGTCCTCCTGATAGGTGGTTTGAACGTTTGGAGGGAGAGGGGAGGGTTGATAAGTATCTGGATTTGATGTGATGATCCCACTTTTCAACTCCCCAAAATTATTACAATGCTGACCGGGAACAATCTAAAACAAGACATTAAATTCAATGGTTACTTTAGCAAGGGGTGTAGAAGATCCCTCTCAGAAGGAGAAGGCTCAACAAACAGACTGTGAACATTGTCTATTATCTTGTTTGTGGAATCATAGAAAATTTACGGCACAGATGGAGGCCGTTCGGCCCATCGTGTCCATGCTGGCCGAAAAAGAGACACCCAGCCTACTCCCGCTTTCCAGCACTTGGTCCGTAGCCCTGTAGGTTACGGCACTTCAAGGGCACATCCAAGTACTTATTAAATGCGATGAGGGTTTCTGCCTCTACCACCCTCTCAGGCAGTGAGTTCCAGACCCCACCACCCTCTGGGTGAAAACATTATTCCTCAGCTCCCCTCTAATCCTTCTACAAATCACTTTAAATCTGTGCCCCCTGGTTATTGACTGTTCTGCTAAGGGAAATAGGTCCTTCCTATCCACTCTATCTAGGCCCCTCATAATTTTATACACCTCAATTAAATCTCCCCTCAGCCTCCTCTGTTCCAAAGAAAACAACCCCAGCCTATCCAATCTTTCCTCATAGCTAAAATTCTCCAGTCCTGGCAACATCCTTGTAAATCTCCTCTGTACCCTGTCTAGTGCAATTACATCCTTCCTGTTACACAAATTAGGGCTGGGAATTTCGAAGATTAAGGGGTGATCTGATCAAAGTTTTCAAGATATTATGGGGAACAGATAGGGTGGATAGAGAGAAACTATTTCTGCTGGTTGGGGAGTCTAGGAGTAGGGGGCACAGTCTAAAAATTAGAGCCAGACCTTTCAGGAGTGAGATTAGAAAACATTTCTACACACAAAGGGTGGTAGAAGTTTGGAACTCTCTTCCGCAAACAGCAATTGATACTAGCTCAATTGCTAAATTTAAATCTGAGATTGATAGATTTTCGTTTCCCAAAGCGATATTGGGCCAAAGGTGGGTATATGGTGTTAGGTCACAGATCAGGCATGATCTCATTGAACGGCAGAACAGGCTCGACGGGCTGAATGGCCTACTCTTGTGCCTATGCCTTCTCAGAAAGCAAGGAGGCAGAAATTGGTCGCGCAAATCGGGCGCTATTGGATCGCTGGCCCGTTGTACCCCTCGCCCCGGACTGATATCCAATTCTATCGACTACAGGGAATCTAAACACCAATTTCCACCCCCAGGTGTGTTAAACTGATGCTTTAATTCGGAAGCTCTTGTGAAAAGCAATTCCACTAACCAGATATACAAGTCAAAAGCTTCCGACATGTCGTCAAGGCATCTCGTTTGATAAACCAGTTGCATACGTTGTAGCCTCTGGTCTTCTCACTCGGCCATGCCTTGCCTTGCCTCTCTGCCCCTCTCCCTCTCCCTCTCTCTCTCCCCCTCTCTCTCTCCCTCTCTCTCTCTCTCCCCCTCTCTCTCTCTCTCCCCCTCTCTCTCTCTCTCTCTCCCCCTCTCTCTCTCTCTCCTCTCCCTCTCTCTCTCTCTCTCCTCTCCCTCTCTCTCTCTCTCTCTCTCCTCTCTCTCTCTCTCTCTCTCCTTCTCCTCTCTCTCTCTCTCTCTCTCTCATATAATAAGTGACACATTGCAAAATACATTTGTCCACAAAAGTCATCGGGGACAGATCGTAAAATAGCCTCTGGCACTTTACCTTTAAAGGTACTGTTTATGTACTGACTAACATTAGCTGTAATAGGCGTGTTAATTGTATCCATGTGATTTATATCAATTAGTGTTAATTGGGGACTCTCTTGTATCCATATATCTAGGGTGTGGTGTATGTAATGTGGATCTCTGTGAATAAAAGCTTGGAGCAACTGAAGACTGGGCTGTGGTATTCTGTCCTACATCACCTGGCTATCCAGTTTATAACAAGGCAGTGGTGTGGATGCATGTCTCCATTCTACAATCCCAAATCATCTCCAGCTGCCTGTGTTTTTTTTTGTGCGTTAAAATCGATCATTAAAATGAAACAGTGAGGTCGTGATGCTTGGATCATAATCTCGGCTGAAGCTCCCGGTGCAGTACCGAGGGAGTGCTGCACTGTCGGAGGTGCCGTCTCTCAGACGAGACGTCAAATCGGGAGGCCCTGTCTGCCCCTCAGAGGTAAGAGATCCCACGGCCACTATTTCGCAGAAGAGCTCTCCCCGGTGTCCCGGGCCGATCTTTATCCTTCAACCAACATCGCTAAAAATAACAGACGATCTGATCGTTATCGCATTGCTGTTTGTGGGATCTTGCTGTGCGCAAATTGGCTGCTGCGTTTCCTACATTACAACAGTGACTACACTTCAAAAGTACTTCATTGGCGCTATGTAAATGCAAGTTTTTCTACACTGCTCAGGCACTCCAGCCATATTATGGGTGTGCCCTTAATTTAAGTGAAGCAAGGGCCTTTAATGAGCCGTGGGCAATGGCTCTAACCAAACAGGGTGCTCAGAATCTGCATTTTCCTGTACTTTATCGCATCACGTACAGAGGAGGCCATTAATCACCAGCGTTTGGTGACATGGCAAGCCAGTGCCAAAGACTCATCAACAAATTGGGCACTTAACGGCCCCCATCACTTATTTTCATGTCATGAAGGTTTAAGAAATAGGAGCAGGAGTAGGCCATTCGGCCCCTCGAGCCTGCCCCGCCATTCAATCAGATCGTGGCTGATCTTCGACCTCAACTCCACTTTCCCGCCCGATCCCCATAGCCCTTGATTCCCCCTAGAGTCCAAAAATCTATCCATCTCAATATATACTCAGCGACTCAGCATCCACAGCTCTCTGGGGTAGAGAATTCCAAAGATTCACGACTCTCTGAGGGAAGAAATTCCTCCTTTTCTCAGTCCTAAATGTCCGACCCTTTATCCTGAGACTATGCCCCCTAGTTCTAGACTCTCCAGCCAGGGGAAACAGCCTCTCAGCATCTACCCTCTCAAGCCCCCTCAGAATCTTACATGTTTCGATGAGATCACCTCTCATTCTTCTAAACTCCAGAGAGTATCGGCCCATTCTACTCAACCTCTCCTCATAGGACAACCCTCTCATCTGATAAATCTTTATTTCCTGGTTTACTGGTATTGAAACGCTCTTTTTGCAATTGCACTTATATTTAAATATAATTCGACTTTCTGTTGATCAGAAGCTACGCGTGGAGTTTGTTTGGAGTATTTACCAGAGACTTCTTTTAACCAATGCTATCACTAGGGGTACACGAATGGGGAAACCCTGGCTCCATGTATGGGGAAAAAGTAAAGAGGGGGGGGGGTCGATCAAAGAGACTTGCCTTCAGCCCTTTAAGGGTCATGGGAATGTGGAATTCAACAGCCTAGTTTGTCCTGTGAATATCGTCCGATTTTCGGGCATTTTTCACGAGGGTGGGAGCAGGAAATTGGACGCGAAACCTCGAGACCCATGTCAACGTTAGAGCCTGCCCATTCTCCACCATCGTTTCCGGCAGATGGCGGAAGTACAGGCACGATGGGACGAATGGCCTCATTGGGTGCTGTATCATCCTACGGAGTGAAGAAGAAAGCCTCGCATTCACATGGCGCCTTTCTCTGCACAGGCAGCGCCGGCGGTGGAGAACCGGCGGAGACGAGGAACAGGAGGGGCTATGGGCCCTCTTCCTTCGTCCTCCGGTCCATCTCCCTCAGGCGCATCCAGGAGGAAGAGAGGTTAGAACGGGGAACGCTGAGCAGCACCCGTCGCATCTCACTCCCGGTACGAGTGACCTGAGGGCTTCACCATCTGGTTTGCTGATTTCGTCGAACGCGGGGTGCAAGACGACGAGAAGGAAGAGAAGCACAACATGGGATGCCGCGGCCATTTCCTGACGCTCTCCTTGTGGAACAGTCTCGCGGGTTTCCAAAACAACGCCTCATTCGTTGCAAAGCACAGCCCCGGTTTCATTATCGAACCTCGAGGCTTTCATACCTCCTACTGACATATATTTCCCTGGTAAAACTTTGAAAGCTGCTGAAAATCTGTACGTTTCTGGGCGTACTGCCCGTTAAAACGCTGCAGCCCTTTAAATGCAGCAGCGGCGGGCACATTTCCGTCGCCAGTGCCAAGCTCCCAAAGAGTGACGTCCCCTGCACTGGGAGATGGGGGCGGGGGGGTGCTCCTTGTCAATATTAAATTGGGGGGGTGGTCCTGAAAACTGAGGTGGAATCATCCCACTCCTCAGGAGGTGGGCACAATGTGTACTACACCAATTTTGCACCGAGATGTTTTCCCAAGCGGGAATTCTAGACTAATTGGCCAGGGTCGGTAATCCAAAGGTCAGAGGGAGAGATATCGTTACTTTTACTCATTCTCCCCCCCCCGCTGAACTGACTGGATAAAAAGAGGGAGAGAGCAGGACAGTCAGACTGACTGCAACGAGGCCCTTGAAAGGAATCTGGATGGACTTAACAGTCCTTTCTCCTTTTTATGCTCTCCCGTGTTCTAACATTCATATCAGGTCCTCCTGGTCTAACTTTCTATCCTATTATCAATCGCCTGAATAATTTTCACAAGACAATGAATTCTCAGTCTCGAGGAGCGTTGCCAACCCTCCAGGATTGTCCTGGAGTCTCCAGGAATTGAAAGGTTAATCTCCCTGGACGCTGCTGTGAGCAAACACAAACAAAAGTTGTGATTTCTTTCACTTTTCTTTTGAACGCTTTTGCCTGTTAGTTATAGAAATATTGGAGAAGGAGGGAAGAAAAGGCTGTTTGACCGGACGGGGAGGTTGGAGGTGAGAGGTCACTTGACGAAACCTCCAGGAATACGTCCAGCCAGCGTTGGCGACCCCTAGGCTCGACCTTTAAGGGCATGAGAGACCAATTGCATCCACGGTGACAGGCTGTGACAGATAACAAGGGAGAGGTCAGGGAAGGTTCAATGACTTAATGTTTGGATTATGTACTAATAGCATTTTCATGATGACCCTCTCTATGCGATGGAGCCTTCCAGCCCGAGGTTTCTTTATTACCAGGAGGGATGGGTTCATTCTCCCGTAACAAAGTGCTGTGGCATTTAATTTGACAGCGACAGACTGGATGGTTCTGTTCTCGTAAACTGACGCTGCTCCGTCTGAGGGACCCGCTCTGTATGTCCACCACAATTATAGATCAGTAAGACTCACGAGAAGTTTGTGACAGCAGGCAGTGCGCAGTATTGCTGGGAGAATGGCATTTTAAATGGATCTACTTTCCCGGACAGCAAAGCGTGTACTTTTCTAAACCTCGTGCAAATCTTGTCGTCGGTGGAGCACGAGACGCCCCGCCTGGTCCTCTGTCCCGAGCCGATTAATGCCCAGCAAAAAGTCTTCCGAGTCGCTGGGGGTAGATCTTTGGATTTTGTGCGACCGTGTAAAGTGGGCAATGGCCAATCAGCTTCCCTTTTACATCTCTTTCCCCGTTTTTAGTTCCACCGAAGTAAATGAAAGGACTTAGATTTCTGTCGTGCCTTTCAAGACGTCCCAAAGCGCTTTGCAGCCAATGAGGTACTTTTTTGAACTGTTGTAATATTGCAAACGCGGCAGCCAATTTGCACACAGCAAGATCCCACAAACAGCGATGTGATAATGACCGGGTCGTCTGTTTTTTTTTAGTGATGTTGGTCGAGGGATAAATATTGGCCCCAGGACACCGGGGAGAACGCCACCCACCCCCTGCTCTTCTTCAAAATGGTGCCATGGGAACCTTTCACACCCACCCGAGAGGGCAGATGGGACCTCGGTTTAACGTCTCGTCCGAAAGACGGGACCTCCGACAGTGTTGCAGCGCTCCCTTGGGAGCGTCGGCCTGGATTATATGCTCAAGGTCTCGTGGAGCGGGACTTGAGCGTGTAAGTTAGCGGATTGCACATGCGACTGCCCCCCACGGTCGATCAGCCACATTTGGCCGTCCACAGTGGAGCGTTTGAGTCAAGCGGATGGTTCTCCTCGACCCAAAAAAACGCTTCAGGTAACAGTTGTTATTATGAACACCTGACCCTCTAACTCAGGGGCCCACTGAGCCATGGTTGCCGCTAACTGCAGTGCTATTTTCCATTAAATTGACCAAAAAGCATTGGGGTGAAGGTGGGGGGCAGGGTATGTGCGACGACCAGATTGGTCACTACCTGACTAATAACAACTGTTAGCTGAACCATTTTTTGGGGTCGCTTGACTCAAACACTCCGCTGTGGACTGCCAAATGTGGCTGATCGACTGTGGGGGGCAGTCGCTGTGCAATCCGCTAATCATTTGTTAAGCACAAACACAAGGTTTGACAAAATAAACGCCTCCTAAAAGTACGGTACTGAAGTACACAAATTACCACCCAATACAGTCAAATCCAAATAAATCACAATTCCGATCTGAAAACACACAAAAGGACCGAATCATTTCCCATTCAATCCCAGTGTACAGAACTCATTGCTGCCTGTCCCCTGAATACAAATTACTGGTCCACGAATAAAACGTCCTCAAATAATTGTTTTCAGTACTCCAAGCAATGAGTCTAAGAGACCTGCTGTGCAGCTTGACTGAGAGACTGCGGTATAATTCAGAGACTTTCTCTTCTGTGAAAAAATGGGTTTGAGCACGAATAATTCTTATGTCCCCCTCGCCCGGCCCCATCTTCCCCGCTGTGGCTCTGTGGACAGCCCTATCTCGCCTCTGCGTCAAAAGAACATCACTCCACAGACTTGAAAACACAATCCAGTACCTCATTGCGATAGTTGAGGTACTTAAATTTTGTGTGTCGCAAAAGTGAAATAAATTTAACCTTGCCTGTTCGGGATTCCCATTGCTTCCGATTCACGTCAGGTGAAAGCAGGCGGGAAGGGCCAGATGCAATGAGGTGGGTGAGGGCCTTCACTGCACTCTGCTTGTGGGCCCGGAGGAGCAGGAGTGCAAGCTCACCTGGCGCGACGTGACCCCGCCATTGGCTTCCCCCCCACCAGTGGTGGACCCCCGCTGGTCTTATCCAAGGCCCACCCGATGTCGTCCACGTCCCCCTACCCCTCCGATTTCTTCCACCGCCCTCGATCTCACCCTCCCTCCCCCCCCCCCTTCTCCGAATCGAAGCTACTTTCCCTCCCGATAGGCAGCCAGCCTGTCAATCTGGGAATCCGGGACAACCAGAAGCTCAAATATTCACCTTCCGTTGAGTTGCGATCGCAGATTGTGACGCACCCGTTAGGCTCCTGGATTTCCCCGTGCGAGTATCCAAAGACGGGCAGGGATCTTGGCTCCCAGCTCGAATCATGCTCCTGCTCTCAACAATTGAAGTCACGCAGCCAATCAACAAGTGCAATTTTCGTTCGGTAGGATTAAATTAAGATCTCTCCTCCATTTCTGGTGCTCAGAGTTGAATTACGTTTCCCTGTCATTATTCTGGTGCAGGATCTGAATGGATGATCTGACTATCTTCTTCGATAATTTAATTAACGCCCTGCAGTCACCCTAGGTATTAATTGAACTCTGATGCCATACATCCTGCCAAAGAAACAAGGACTAGCAATACAAATTGTTCGAAGGACAATAGGTAACATTAAAATGCCGGGACTTAATCTTATTTATTACTCAACTGAAACTGAATGTCTCCTTTTTGAGGAACTGTAATAATCTTTACCTCAAGGGAGATAAATACAAAGGGGTGAAGTTATGTTTCAGCTGTACAGAACTCTGGTTAGATCGCATCTGGAGTATTGCGTTCAGTTCTGGGCACCGCACCTCAGGAAGGATATATTGGCCATGGAGGGGATGCAGCGCAGATTCGCCAGAATGATACCGGGGCTGAAAGGGTTAAATTCCACCGCTCTAACATCGGCCGTCTCCGTCTCCGCCCCCGCCTCAGCTCATCTGCTGCTGAAACCCTCACCCATGCCGTGGTTACCTCCAGACTCGACTGTTCCAAAGCTCTCCCATCTTCCACCCTCTGTAAACTTGAGCTCATCCAAAACTCTGCTGCCCCGTATCCTAACTCGCACCAAGCCCTGTTCACCCACCACCCCCTGTGCTCGCTGACCTACACTGGCTCCCGGTCCAGCAAAGCCTCGATTTTAAAATTCTCATCCTTGTTTTCAAATCTCTTCATGGCCTCTGTAACCTCCTCCGGCCCTACAACCCTCCGGGATCTCTGCGCTCCTCCAATTCTGGCCTTTTGCACATCCCCGATTCCCATCGCTCCACCATTGGCGGCCGTGCCTTCAGCTGCCTGGGGCCCTAAGCTCTGGAATTCCCTCCCTAAACCTCTCCGGCTCTCTCTCCTCCTTTAAGACGCTCCTTAAAACCTACCTCTTTGACCAAGCTTTTGGTCACCTGTCCTAATATCTCCTTAGGTGGCTCGGTGTCAAATTTTGTTTGATAATTGCTCCTGTGAAGCGCCTTGGGTCATTTTACTACATTAAAGGCGCTGTATAAATGCAAGTTGATGTTGTTATTAAATTATGAGGACATGTTGCACAGACTGGACCTGTATTCCCTCGAGTATAGAAGATTAAGGGGTGATCTAATTGAGGTGTTTAAGATGATTAAAGGATTTGACGGGGTGGATGGAGAGAAACCATTTCCTCTGGTGGGGGGAGTCCAGAACAAGGGGGCAGAACCTTAAAATTAGAGCCAGGCCGTTCAGGGGTGATGTCAGGAAGCACTTCTTCACACAAAGGAGAGTGGGAATCTGGAACTCTCTCCCCCAAAAAAGGCCGTGGGTCAATTGGAGCTTTCAGGACTGGGATCGATAGATTTTTGTTGGGTAAGGGCGATCAAATGATATGGATCAATGGCGGATAATTGGAGTTGAGGTGCAGGTTAACCATGAATTGAATGGCGGAGCAGGCTGGATGAATGGCCAACTCCTGTTCCAGTGTTGGAGGGGAAGAGATTAAAAATAAAAGAACTTGGCAGATACAGAACATCTTATCACATCTCTCCGAAGCATCTGAAAGTTCTACGATGAACATGAAGTGCGGTGGCCGTTGTTAGCTTGGCAACGTAAGGAAGAGCTGGGAGAAAGAGAAGAGTCCGGGGCAAAAATAACTGATCCAAATCAACTCAAGCGAAATTAAAAATAGCATCAAGGAAGGTTAGAGAAACAGGGGTATTGTCAGTCCATGCCAGAGCGCTCCGGAGGATGGGTTTTGCATTGTTTTATGAAAGGGTTCCCAAAAGAGAAACGGGAGCAATTTTGTGAAATTATGTTCAACAAACCAAGGCCATTCAGCCCCTCAAGCCCGCTCCGCCGCTCAATTCATGGCTGATCTGTACCTCAACTCCATTTGCCCTCCTACATCACAGCATTTCTCCTGATTTTAGAATCACAGAAAGGTTACAGCACGGAAGGAGGCCATTCGGCCCGTCGAGTCCGCGCCGGCTCTACGCACGAGCAATCCAGCTAGTCCCACTCCCCCCCGCCCTGTCCCCGTAGCCCTGCACGTTTTTTTCCTTTCAAGTACTTATCCAGTTCCCCTTTGAAGGCCATGATTGAATCTGCCTCCACCACCCCCTCGGGCAGCGCATTCCAGATCACAACCACTCGCTGCGTAAAAAAGTTTTTCCTCATGTCGCCTTCGGTTCTGTTGCCAATCACCTTAAATCTACGCCCTCTGGTTCTTGACCCTTCCGCCAATGGGGACAGTTTCTCTCTATCTACTCTCTCTGGACCCTCCATGATTTTGTTCAGTTTTATATCATATTTCCTACATTACAATCGTGACAACACTTCATTGGCTGCGGAGCGCCTTGGGACGGCCTGTGGTGGTGAAAGGCGCCATAGAAATGCAAGTTCTTTATTTAACAATAAACGCCTCAAGAATCTATAAAATCGGCTCAATGAGTAACAGGCAGGGCAAAGAATAGCTGCACTTGTGAATTCCATAACGTGGAAAGCACACTAACATTGGAATGCCTATCCTCTGCTACGTTGTAAACGTACATGTTCAGTCTCCCCTCAGGCATATCCTGGCCATCTGAATTCCAGTCACATGCTATAAACATTTTATTGCTGTGGTACGCTGTCAAATACAGCTCTGTGTGAACGATCAGACTGTAAAAAGGAATAAAAGGATCTGCTGATAGGGGTAAGAGGGAGGAGGCTCGTGTGGAGCATAAACACCGGCATAGACTAGCTGGGCCAAATGGCCCTTTTATGCGCGATAAATTCTACGTAACTGCCTTATTTTAAATATCTAGGCCGCTGCAGAAGTGGGAAGTGAAGAAACATCAAGGCATACTCCATTGACACATATGCAAGAACTATAGTGCCTCTATACATATATTTTTTTGTAGCTCAGGAACGTAAATAAGGCTTCGGATCCCATCCGTTTGGCAGAAGCGGACTGCATTACAAGAGAGGGTTTACTGTCTCTGCTCGTCCTTACCCTAAAGCTGACTGTCGGTCACCACTTCTGCTCACTGTGACTCTAAACCTTCAGTCTTGCTGCAAAGCAGTGGTGTAAATCTAGAATCAGGTCCCACACCGACTGGCACGTGTTTGAAACGTGGCAGCCAAATTGCGCACGGCAAGATCCCACGGACAGCAATGAGATGATGTCCAGATAATCTGGGTTTTTTTTTTAGTGTTGTTGGTTGAGAGATAAACATTGGCCCCCAGGACACCGGGGAGAACTCCCCTCCTCTTCTTTGAAATAACCACAAAATCTTTTACGCCCACCTGAGAGGGCAGACGGGGCTTTGGCTTAACGTCTCACCTGAAAGACGGCACCTCCGACAGTGCAGCACTCCCTCAGTACTGGAAGGGGAGTAGCAGCCTAGATTTTATGCTCACGTTTCTGGAGTGGGACTCAGAGGCGAGGGAGCACTACCCTCTGAGACATGGTTAATTACTCTGCTTTGCGGAGGTATTCTGGCTGTTTGTGGTTTCAGTGGTTCTGTATAAATTGTGCTTATTGTGCTGGTGCGGTTAGGCCAGGCTTTTGGGAGGATCCCCCAGTTGAATTGTATGATTTGATCTGAAATCCAATTTGTACCATATGACTTGAATTGTAGCAATATTGCTTTACTTCAAAGCAAGTTCCAGAGCAGGCCATTGACCGCGTGTAATGATAGTCAACACCACTCTTGTACAAATAGACAATTCCATTAGAGTGGAAAGCTCTCTACACCACTCCTGCGGCCTAAGTGTGCGCAGGGAGACAAGAATGAGGTTACCGCCAATTAGAGAGCAATAGGAAATAGTTCAAAGCAACAAATTGTGTTCTCAGTGCGATCTTTCACTGGGAACGGGACCTATAAACACATGGCTTCTCATCTCCTGCAATTGCCAGAGCTGCCCCAAGCCTTAACAGCCAAAGGGAAAAGTGCTGTCTCCAATTAACCATGACCGATCACAAGTTCTAGTATCGCCCGAGAGAAGCACAACACGGAGCCCATTCTTTATTCCTCGCCTAAAGAAAAGCTCCTGTTAATCACCAGACTATCCTATGTTCAATTAAACTCAAACATTTCAAATTAAAACATATGCTTCTTTGCCATCATTTTAAAACCAGCTTAATTATGTTACTATGGATACGGTGCAACACCCCAAGCAATTTTATTATTTGAACAGATTATTTAATTAAAGCTTCATTGTGAAATACAGCGCACAATTTGGTATCTTAAAGGGAAAGGAAAGTCTTAAGTGGGGCATCTCCTGCTCCAAGCACTCCTCTTACAGCACTGACGGAGGCCATTCGGCCCATCGTGCCTGTGCCATCCCTTTGAAAGAGCTCCCCAATTAGTCCCTCTCTGCTGCTCTTTCTCCACAATCCTGCAAATTTTTCCTTTTCAAGACTGCATCCAATTCCCTTTTGAAAGTTACTATTGAATCTGCTTCCCCCGCCCTTTCAGGCAGCGCGTTCCAGATCATAACAACTCGCTGCATTAAAAAAAAATTCTCCTCATCTCCCCCTCTGGTTCTTTTGCCAATTATCTTCAATCTGTGTTCTCTGGTTACCGACCCTCCTGCCAGTGGAAACAGTTTCTCCTTATTTACTCTATCAAAACCCTTCATGATTTTGAACACCTCTATTAAATCTCCTCGTAAACTTCTTTGCAACTTCACTCTGTTGAAATCAAAATTCACAAAAGCTCTAACTCTCTCTTTCTCACAACCTGAAAGCTCATTACTTCACCAGAGGTGTTTAAAATTATGAAGCGATGGGACACTGTAGATAGGAACAGATTGTCTCCAGTGGTTGAGCGGGTCTAGAATTAGGGGAGGCAGATATAAGATTAAATGCAAGAGATTTCGGACAGAGGGCAGGAGAAACTTTTTTCACACCGAGGAGAATTATATAGAATTACATGGACTCCACAGCAAAGAAACAGGCCATTCGGCTTAATATGCTCCACACGAGCCTCCTCCCACCCTACTTCATCTCACCCTATCAGCATATCCTGCTATTCCCTTTCTCCCTCATGTACTTATCTTAAATGCATCTGTGCTATTCGCCTCAACTAACTCCATGTGGTAGCGAGTTCCACGTTCTCACCACTCCTTGGGTAAATGAACTATTGGAGTTAGTGATTGAGGCAAGAGACAAGGTCAACCTTTAAGAATAGGTGGTTGAAGGATAGGGGGATAATGGGAACAGGGTACATAGGATTACGTCTACCGCTCATGTAGAGAATAGACACCAACCCAGATGGTTGGGCCGAATGGTCTATTTCCATGTTGTAATTGCTTTGTAATCCTGTATAACTCCCTTTGCTCCTACTGTCTCCACCCAAGCTTGCCGTCACCTGATCACTACGTCTCCATTTGCCTTTGTCATCTTTCTACCTGTTTCAAACTTGGTGGCTTCCCGCACTATGGATCCTGGATCTTCATCTAAACGAAGAAACAAATAAACAAAATGCATATTAACAGAGGCATGGGGTACAAAAGCAAGGGAGTTATGCTAAACCTTTATAAATCACTGGTCAGGCCCCAGCTGGAGTATTGTGTCCAATTCTGGGCACCGCACTTTAGGAAGGATGTCAAGGCCTTGGAGAGGGTGCAGAGGAGATTTACTAGAATGATTCCAGGGATGAGAGACTTCAGTTCTGTGGAGAGACTGGAGAAGCTGGGATTGTTCTCCTAGAGCAGAGACATTGGCGAGACCATGCAGACGCTGCGACAACGGATGAACGGACACCGCGCAACAATCGCCAAACAGGAGGGTTCCCTCCCAGTCGGGGAACACTTCAGCAGTCATGGACATTCATCCACCGACCTTCGGGTAAGCGTACTCCAAGGCGGCCTTCGAGACACACGACAACGCAAAATCGTCGAGCAGAAATTGATAGCCAAGTTCCGCACCCATGAGGACGGCCTCAACCGGGATCTTGGGTTCATGTCACGCTACACGTTACCCCACCAGCGAACAAATGTTATCTGTTTTTAATATAATGGGTCATTTGCTGGCTCTCTCTGCCTTCCGGATGTTTCTGCCTCTCTCTGTGTTTTTTTTTCTCTGTTTTTTTTCCCTGTTTGTTTTTTTGTTGAATGTGTATTCGGAGGTTCTGCAGGTAACACCTCTCTGTCTGAACACGGTGATTGCCTTGGCAACGGGCAGTTGCAGGGGCAGTCTGTAAACACCATGTATTATTGTTCAATATGTATAAATGCGTAGGCTTCAAGGAGATCTTGAAACATTTGCCTGAGGAAGGAGAAAATCTCCGAAAGCTTGTGAATTTAAAATAAAATTGCTGGACTATAACTTGGTGTTGTAAAATTGTTTACAATAGAGCAGAGAAGGTTAAGGGGAGATTTGATAGAGGTGTTCAAAATCATGATTGTAATCTGACCCATTGTGTATTCAGAACTGTTTTCCGTGGCTAACCTGTCTGAACACCAACGACACCTTTGATTGGTGTGAGCGTGTCCCAGCCTAATATAAGATATGCGATTTGAGAACCTTTCACTCACTCACCTGACGAAGGAGATAATCTCCGAAAGCTTGTGATTTTAAAATAAAATTGTTGGACTATAACCTGGTGTTGTAAGATTCCTTACAAAAATCATCAGGGGTTTTGATAGAGTAGATACAGTGAAAAAAAAACAATTGATTAGTGAAGGGAACCCCTTCCCCCTCGAGCAAAGCTCGGTACTTATCTCCTGGAAAATGATGTGGAGATGCCGGTGATAGACTGGGGTGGACAAATGTAAGGAATCTTACAACACCAGGTTAAAGTCCAACAGTTTTATTTTAAAATCACAAGCTTTCGGAGATTATCCCCTGACGAAGTGTTGTAAGATTCCTGGAAAATGGACATTCGTAAATTTGTCAGAAGAAATCTGTATAAGTCAGTGCATCTGATCTGGCCTCATCCCCTTTAGCTCCTTTGAGTCAAGGGTAAAAGAACCATGATCAGACCCTCATGGAAGAGGCAAGACATTTACCAGGCCATGGCTGAGATCAAAATCAGAAGACTGAAGGCAGATTCTTTTCTCAAGTGCTCAAAGACATCAAGACTTAGGAAAGCTGATTGCCGGAAGTGGATGTTAACATTGTAGAGTGCCACTGTGATGGTATCAGCTAATCCAGGCTGACAATCCCAGTGCCGGTACTGAGGGAGTGCTGCACTGTCGGAGGCGCTGTCTTTCGGACGACGTCTGCCCTCTCAGGTGGACGTAAAAGATCCCACGGCCGCTATTTCGGAGTTCGTCCTGGTGTCCTGGGCCGATGTTTATCCCTCAACCGACATCACTGAAAAAAAACAGATGATCTGGTCATTATCTCATTGCTGTTTGTGGGATCTTGCTGTGCGCAAATTGGCTGCCACGTTTCCTACATTACAACAGTGACTACACATCAAAAGTACTTTATCGGCTGTAAATGCTTTGAGGTGTCCAGAGATCGTGAAAGACCGCTGTAGGAATGCAAGTAACAACATAATATCACATTCCATCAAGATTCGGAATCTAAAGAAATTAGCAGCGACAAACATTATCACTCACGTCAGTAAAATGAAGCTGTTGTGAACCATGTTATTGCCCGACCAGGAGGAGTGACTCAATACCCTCCCGTTCTGTAGCCTGCTCCGTTAGTCAAACCAGGTCTCAAGATCTCTGACGTTACACTAATTTCCAGATGACTATCTGTGAATAAGACACGAGGAGATACGCCCTTGACACGAATAAGCCAGATTGAGGATCTATAAACAATTAAATGGCCCCTTCCATATGGCCAGATAGAGAGGCTGGGTACGGCCCATTATTTATGGTAGCACTTCACGCAGGGACCTCCTTTGTTTACTCAGCATCTATCACCTTATGTTCTGCACAGGACACTGTGTCCTGCACTTCAGCCTTGTGCAAAAAAATCATGGCCAAACAGTAGGGTCACTCGAAGCCTTCTGGCAGCGATCTCTCATGCTAGTTTATCCGTGAATTTCCTATTTTTAGTGTGTGGGCTACAGTTGTGGTGGTGGGTGGGGTTTGGGGGGAGTCTCTCCAGTACTGCGGACCGGCTAATGAAGAGGGACCAGAACTAATTGCACTACTGCAGCCGTGAGCCAAGCAACCTCAAACCGCACCGGGAAGACAAAAGCTAATTTATCGATTACCAAATCACTGCATTTGTGCTGTTAGCGCTGTCTCTCTCTCTCTCTCTCTCGCCTCTGAGTCAGAAGGTCCTGGGTTCAGGTCCCACTCCAGGGACTTGAGCACGAAATCCAGGCTGACGTTTCTGGTTGCCAGTACTGAGGGAGTGCTGCACTGTTGGAGGCGTCGTCTTTCGGGTGAGACGTTAAACCGAGGTCCCCGTCTGCCCCTCTCGGGTGGACGTAAAAGATCCCACGGCCGCTATTGGAAGAAGAGCAACGGGAGTTCTTCCCGGTGTCCTGGGCCAATATTTATCCCTCGGCCAACATCACTCAAAAACATGGATTATCTGGTCATTATCTCATTGCTGCTTGTGGGATCTTGCTGTGCGCAAAATTGGCTGCCATGTTTCCTACATTACAACAGTGACTACACTTCAAAAGTACTTCATTGGCTGTAAAGCGCTTTGGGGTGTCCTGAGCTCATGAAAGGAGCTCTGGAAATGTTGTGTTTCTCTCGTTGCCTGTGGGTCAACCACTGTTTCAGTTGTTTTCTGGCCACTCATGTGTATACATCTAATTTTACTGCTTGTCCCTTTAGCTCCTGTCTGGTTGCCTGGTATTGCAGTCTCCGTAACTTTTGTTGCCGGCTTCTTGGTTCTTCTTCATCACATCCATTATACTGTCTGTTGTTATGTGCGGTCCTGATCTCTGCATTGCTACAAACTTTCGTTTGTGCTGGCATGATGTCCTGTCGGCCTACTGTTTTGTGCAACTGTTACACATTCATCTCTAGTTGCCTTGGTTAAACCGTTCGCATGAATTCTGCGCAATACAAAGTGGTTAAACACACCCGTGTTTAATATGACTACAATAGTGAAAAGAGACAAAATGAAATTCATTATTACAATAAACAAAGACTGGAATTTATACTCTGATGTAATTAATTGGCGATTGTCACTTGATAAACTCCTGTTATTACATTTGTTAATCCTTCAGCGTGGAGTCATCACACATCAGTGAGATGCACATTGGCTGTACCTGTCTGCAGTGATAATTATTGCTGATAGAACAAACTGCACTCCGTACAAAGTTCACAGAGTCATGCATTTCCTGGAAAATAATAAACACTTCAAGGCTACGTTGGTATCGCAGAACTAGGCAACAGCTGTCCACTACACTTAATATAACATACCCAAGCAATGATGCTGCAAATAACAACCACTTTCATTTATATAGCACCTTTAACATAGTAAACACAGGAACAGGAGAAGGCCATTCAGCCCCTCGAGCCTGTTCCGCCATTCAATGAGATCATGGCTGATCTCGCCTTGGCTCCATATCCTTCAATACCCACGGCTGGCAAAAATCTATCGATCTCAGATTTAAAATTATTAATCGAGCTAGCATCTGCTGCTTTTTGTGGGAGAGACCACCCTTTGCGTGAAGAAGTGTTTCCTAATCTCTCTCCTGAATGGCCTGGCTCTGATTTTAAGGTTATGTCCCCTTGTCCTAGACTCTCCCACCAGCGGAAAAAGTTTCTCTCTCTCTCCACCCTATCAATTCCTTTCAAAATCCTAAAAACCTCAATAAAATCTCCCCTTAACCTTCTACATTCCAGGGAATTCAAGCCTAGTTTATGTAATCTCTCCTCATAATCTAACCCTTGGAGCCCTGGTTATATTCTGGTGAATCTGCTTCCAAGGCCAGTATATCCTCTCCAAGGTGCGGTGCCCAGAACTGTACACAGTGCTCCAGATGCGGTCTAACCAGGGCTTTGTATAGCTGTAGCAAAACTCCCTCCCCTTTATATTCTAGCCCTCTAGTTATAAAGGCTAACATTCCATTAGCCTTTTTGATTATTTTTTTGTTCCATGACTACTACATTTTAGTGATCTGTCTACATGGACCCCTAAATCTCTTTGGACCTCCACTGTTCCTAGCTTTTCACCATTTAAAAAATACTCAGATACTTTAGTCCAAAATGGATGACCTCGCACTTACCCGCATTGAAATCCATCTGCCACAGTTTTGCCCACTCACTTAATCTATCAATGTCTCTTTGTAATTTTATGTTTCCGTCTACACTACATATTGTCTTAATAATCTTTGTGTCATGGGCAGACTTGGATATCTGGCTCTCTATTGTATTATCTAAGTCATTGGTTATATATTCAATATATTTCTTAATCTCCTAACAAGGTCAATAATTTGGAACCTTATCGAATGCCTTCTGGAAGTCCAAATAAACTACATCCATAGACATTCCCCTGTGTTATTTTAGTTACTGCCTCAAAAAATTCAATCGGGTTCGTTAGACATGACCTACCCTTTACAAATCCCTGTTGGCTCTCTCTAATCAGCTCAAATTTCTCTAAGTGCTCAGTCACTCTTTCCTTAATTATAGATTCCAATAACTTCTCCACAACAGATGTGGAGTCTATAATTTCCTGGTTTCGCTTCCTTAAATAATGGAGATAAACATCCCAAGGCGCTTCATAGGAGCGATTATCAAACAACTTTCAAAAATGAGCCACATAAGGAGATATTAGGACAGGTGGCCAAAACCTTGGTCAAAGAGGGAGGTTTTAAGGAGCGTCTTAAAGGAGGAGAGAGAGGCGGAGAGGTTTAGGGAGGGAATTCCAGAGCTTAGGGCCTAGGCAGCTGAAGGCACAGCCGGCAATGATGGGGCAGTAGAAATCGGGGATGCGCAAAAGGCCAGAATTGGAGGAGCGCAGAGATCTCGGAGGGTTGTAGGGCTGGAGGAGGTTACAGAGATAGGGAGGGGACGAGGCCACGGAGGGATTTGAACACGAGGATGAGAATTTTTAAATCGAGGCGTTGCCGGACCGGGAGCCAATGTAGGTCAGCGAGCGCAGTGGGTGATGGGTGAACAGGACTTGGTGCGAGTTAGGATGCGGGGCAGCAGAGTTTTGGATGAGCTCAGGCTTACGGAGGGTGCAAGGTGGGAGGCCGGCCAGGAGAGTATTGGAATAGTCAAGTTTACAGGTAACAAAGGCATGGATGAGGGTTTCTGCAACAGATGAGCTGAGGCAGGGGGCAGAGACGGGTGATGTTACAGTAAGGTGACATCCAGTAGCTTCACCACCGGCGCACCGTGGCTGCAGTATGTACTGTCTACAGGATGCACTGCAGCAACTCGCCAAGGCTTCTTCGGCAGTACCTGCCAAACCCGCGACCTCCACCACCTAGAAGGACAAGTGCAGCAGGTGCATGGGGACACACGATCATCTCCAAGTTCCCTTCCGAATCACACACCATCCTAACTATCACCGTTCCTTCATCATCGCTGGGTCAAAATCCTGGAACTCCCTACCAAACAGCACTGTGGGAGAACCGTCACCACACGGACTGCAGCGGTTCAAGAAGGCGGCTCACCACCACCTTCTCAAGGGGCAACCAGTGATGGGCAATAAGTGTCGGCTTTGCCAGCGATACCCATGTCCTGAGAATGAATAAATAAAAGCTCTTATTCTCAAGTCACAAGGCACAGTGTTGCAGCTTATCAAATCACTTTGGATGAACATAGATTCACAGGAGGGATATACAGTAATATAAACTGCTCCCCAGAGATTATAGCAATAAACTGGGAGGGCTGGCATTTTATAAGGCAGAAGACACGGTAATAATCGAGATAGAGAATTCTGGATCATAAAATTAGATAGAATTACATAGAAATTACAGCACAGAAAGAGGCCATTTGGTCCACATGGGTATCGCTGGCAAAGCCGACACTTATTGCCCATCACTGGTTGCCCCTTGAGAAGGTGGTGGTGAGCCGCCTTCTTGAACCGCTGCAGTCCGTGTGGTGAAGGTTCTCCCACAGTGCTGTTTGGTAGGGAGTTCCAGGATTTTGACCCAGCAGCGATGAGGGAACGGCAATAGTTAGGATGGTGTGTGATTCGGAGCGGAACTTGGAGATGATGGTGTCCCCATGCATCTGGTCTGTGCCCGGTGTTTATGCTCCACACGAGCCTCCTCCCACCTGACTTCATCTCACCCTATCAGAACCTTCTATTCCTTTCTCCCTCCGGTTCTTGTCTAGCTTCCCCTTAAATGGATCCATGTGATTCACCTCAACTACTCCTTGTGATGAAGAAGTTTCTCCTGAGATCCTTATTGGATTTATTGGTGACTATCTTATATTTATGACCCCTAGTTTTGAACTCCGCCCACAAGCGGAAACATCTTGATTCGGTGCAGACAAAGTTGTAACTTTGCGGATTGACGTGGGCAACACCTGGGGGTGATATTATTATTATATCTGTTATAGTCACCAAGTCAGGAATAGAAACCAGAACTGGAGGTTTCCTCTTGTGTCCCCCCAGCCCCAAAGTCCTCCCCCCAACAACCTGCATTTATATAGTGCCTTTAACGTCCCCATGACATTTCACAGGAGCGATTATCAAACAAAATTTGACACCGAGCCACATAAGGAGATATTAGGACAGGTGACCAAAAGCTTGGTCAAAGAGGTAGGTTTTAAGGAGCGTCTTAAAGGAGGAGAGAGAGAGGCGGAGAGGTTTGGGGAGGGAATTCCAGAGCTTAGGGCCCAGGCAGCTGAAGGCACGGCCGCCAATGGTGGAGCGATGGAAATCGGGGATGCGTGTGAGGGCCCGAATTGGAGGGGCGCAGAGATCTCAGAGGGTTACATATAATATATATTTGTAAACCATTGACTAGAGCTTCAGAACAGGAAATGATACCAAACTGAACAGATACCCCTCTACCTTGTTCTCAGAAGCTAACTATATTTGTCCTTCCATCAGTCAGCAGGGCTTGCAGATATGAACAGTGCCCACAACAGTGCTGTGGCCGGCTGCAAACCGCCCCGAGCCTGGGAGTTAATAATTAACTCTGGTGCTTTTTTTGCACCTCAAATTAGCAGCTTTGCTGGACCTGCACCTCAGTTAAAGGCTTTTGAAGTAAGAATATTGGTATGTGCAGAATCGAGGAGTAACAAACTAACTTATCCGCGGTTCTAAGCACATAAATAACTTTGAAGTCTCACAACGTGTTTGGTCTTTTCTATAACGCAACTCAACTGCGTTGAGTGGATACAAAGGAAGAATGCGACAAAACACAAGATGACATTAATAAACTTGCAGAACGGGTGTATAATTGGCAAATTAATTTCAATATAGATAGGTCTGAGGTGGTGCATTTTGGTAGGAAGAATAAGGAGGCCACATACTGTTTGGATAATAAGGGTCTAAATGGGGTAGAAGACCAAAGGGATCTGGGGGTACAGATACACAAATCACTAAAAGTAGTGACGCTGGTTAATAAGGCCATAAAAATACAAACCAAGCACTGGGGTTCATTTCTAGAGGGATAGAATTGAAAAGCAGAGAAGTTATGTTGAACTTGTATAAAACCTTGGTTAGACCACACTTGGAGTATTGTGCACAGTTCTGGTCTCCGTATTATAAAAAGGATATAGAGGCACTGGAGAGGATGCAAAAAAGATTCACAAGGATGATACCAGAACTGAGAAGATATACTTATCAGGAAAGGCTGAACAGACTGGGGCTCTTTCCTCTGGAAAAGAGAAGGCTGAGGGGTGACCTGATAGAGGTCTTCAAGATAACGAAAGGGACTGATAGGGTAAACATAGAGAAAATGTTTCCACTTGTGGGGGAGTCCAAAACTAGGGGTCATAAATATAAAATAGTCACTAATAAATCCAATAGGGAATTCAGGAGAAACCTCTTTACTCAGAGAGTGGTGAGAATGTGGAACTCGCTCCCACAAGGAGTAGTTGAGGGGAATAGCGTAGTTGCATTTAAGGGGAAGCTGGATAAACACATGAGGGAGAAAGGAATAAAGGATAGGGTGAGATGGAGAGGGGTGGGAGGAGACTCGTGTGGAGCACAAACGCTGGCCCAGACAAGTTGGGCCGAATGGCCTGTTTCTGTCATAATTGCCATATGTTAGAATTTTATAATAATAATTAACTTGCCCTCGCTGCCCTTAAATAAAATTACTCAGAGGTTCGTCGTCTATTTTCTAATTATCCATTTCCTTAATCAACCCAAGTATTGTTCTCCATGAGGAAATGTGGAAGATACTGTTATAGTCGTCAAATATCAGACGATCCATAGTTATGGCCATCAGGAGCACTCTGGGGCAGATTTTGGTCTGGACTATATTTTCGGGCCTAGACTCAGCGCTGCTTAGCGTGACCAGTGTGTGTCCCCACCACCCCGAATGGAGAGACCCCCCCCCCGGAGGATCGATGCCACTCAGCGGCACGTCCCGCCGCTGGTCGCCCCCTCCAAGGACAGCGCGGCAGAGGAGGGCCGATCGCAACTCCTCTGGAGGCGGGAGGGGTCGGAGGGAGAGGGGGGGGGGGGGGGGCGCAGACCACCCCTGCTCCTCCTGGCTGCACGGGAACGGGAAAAAAAATGAACCTATCTCTCGTTGGCGGCCGCGGAAGAATCCTGAGAGGGACATGCCTGACGCCTTCCCCACTCATCACCGACTAATGTCTGGACGGGTCCTTCAACAGATGTTAGGCTCCTAATTCATATATTTAAGGGGCCTGGGACCTAAAAAAATGGCCCCCACGAATTTAGCAGTGGGACCAAAGCCTGCGCAGATTGGACGCAGGTTCTCCCACTGCTATATTGGCGTGCTTTTTATCTGAAAAACGAGTGCAACACTGAACGGTTTCTCCCCCTTTTGAGCCCTTCAGCTTAGGCTGTTACCAGCCCGCGCCTAAAGCCTCTTTTATAATGGTGATTGTTTACAAGGAACACAATTCTGCCCTCAGGATGAGAGTCGGACTTAACAACGTGAAGTTAGGAGTCATTCCACAGAGGGCATTCTCCAAGAATCCAAAGTCAATGTGCACCTGTGTAAAAGCAGCTCCAGCCCTTTCGACCGGAGTGAGGGAAAACATGTCCCTTCCAAACAGGACAAAACAAAAACTTTACCTCCGAGGATTTCTCAGTATCTCGGTTCGGAGACCCCTTCATAGGTGATGGGTTTTCATCTTATCTCCGCGATCTGGCCGATTAAATATCTTTATGTTTGTTTTTCGAAGAGGAAGGAATGTAAAGCAAGAATATTTAAAAGCATCGATGAACTTTAAAGAGCTTTTCTCTCACCTGCAAATTGTAACTTGCCTGGTTCAGCCTCGGTGTCAGCCGTGCCCCAGTGGGTGGCACTCCCTCGCCTCTGAGTCAGACGGTTGTGGGTTTAAGACCCACTCCAGCGACTCCGACACCAAGTCCAGTGCAGGAGTGAGGGTTTGCTGTACGGTCGGAGGGGCCGTCTTTCGGATGAGATGTTAAACCGAGGCCCCGTCTACCTATTCAAGAGGGTGTAAAGAATTCACGGCTAATCCACGGATGGAGAGGAGGGGAGAGCGCCCCCACCCCCCAATATTTATCCCTCAACCAACATCACTAAAACTGGTCGTTATCAATTTGCCCCTAAAAGCCGCGGAGGCCGAGTCGTTGAATGCATTCAAGGCTGAGTTAGACACATTTTTTGATCGGCGAGGGGGATTTGGGGAAAAGACGGGAAAGTGGAGTCAAGGTGAAAATCAGATCAGCCGTGATCTCATTAAATGGCGGAGCAGGCTCCAAGCGGCCTACTCCTGCTCCTATCTCTTATGGTGCTGTTTTGTGGGATCTTGCTGTGCGCAGAATGGCTGCCGCGTTTCCCTACGTTAGGACGCTTCAAAATGCACTTCATTGAGCGTTTGGGAGGTCCAGAGGGTTGTATAAATGCGAATCCTCTCTTTCAGTTTATCGGTTATTTGATATTTTGCTTTCATAGAACCATAGAAAATTCACGGCACGGGGAGGAGGCCACTCGGCCCATTGTGTACCGCGCCGGCTGAGAAACGAGCCGCCCAGCCTCATCCCACCTTCCTGCATTTGGTCCGTGGCCCTGCGGGTCACAGGTCGCCATCCAGGGATTTTTTAAAAAATGAGTTGAAGGTTTCTGCCTCTACTTTTTTTTTTAAAAAAGAAAATTTCCCCCCTCTTGTCTTCCTGCTGTTATACTCTCGTTTATTTTCTTCCCACCTCTTGCTGGTTGCAATCCCTTATAAAATATCCTTAATTGCACTGGTGGTGGGAGGTAGCAGGAGTTGCTGGCACGCTATGCAGATCCAGTAGGGGGCCGTCTGTGATACTGGGACTGTAGCAAGAGATTTGCAATGGGACCATTGTGTTGAAGAGGCTACAGGGTTTTTGCAAGCGCTTTTTCCGGAAAGCAAGAAAGGGAAGAGAGAGAGAGAAAAAAATAAAATGCCACCACCTTATCAGTGAAAGAGAAGCTGCAATCGTTTCTATAAATCTCTTCCCACTGCGCTACAAAGCTAGGACCTCCTGACTGGGGAAATGCTGCGCCGCAGACGCCGCAAGTAAGTGACCCATTTTCCAGGGTGGTTTTGTGTGTGTGTGTTTTTTTTTTAATTGTTGCAAATTAAATGCAGTCAGATCATGAGAGTTATTGGATTGTGGATCTGGGAAACGCGACCAAGCAAGTCAGGAACGAAATATTAAGGACATCTGCCCAGGGTTCGAGATGCTTTTCCATCCACTTGTGCTATTGTCGCTGGGCATCTGGTGTTAAATCAATAAAAAAAAAACCCATGCATTTAGAATTAGGTTGGGAGAGAAAAGAGGATGGGATGAGAGTTAGGTGCAGAAGGGATGCAGGCAAGGGAGAAAACAGGGAATAAAAAAAAGGGCAGAGTACAAATGGAATGGATCAGAATTGAGGGAGAGGGGGTTGGTGAAGGGGGGGACAGAAGGGGGTTTCTGTGTTTGAGATGGATCAAGAATTCCTTGAACAAACCTGTATTGTGCAGAGTTGGGCTTCAGAGCAGTACCGGGTGTGGGACCGAATTAACATCCCCTCTGCCTTCAGCCAACCGAGGCAGACCAGTGAAGATTTCCTCCTCAGCTCAGATTGAAATGTGAAAGAAACAAGTCAAGATGTAAATGCGGTGATAAGCACGACACAAAAGGCAGGTTTGACCGCGGTCGATTTAAGCATTAGATGCAAAAGATTGTGAGGCTGGAATTGCTGCTCTAGAAATCAGTAAGCTGTCAATCCTGGGTTGATGCTTTGTAAATAATATTCATTAATAATTCTGTAACGTCAGCAGAAATACAGAAAGTAGCTTGCATTTTTTTTTATCTTATATGGAATGTACAACACAGAAACAGGCCATTCGGCCCAAATGGTCCATGCTGGTGTTTATGCTCCACACGAGCCTCCTCCCTCCCTACTTCATCTCACCCTATCAGCATATCCTTCTATTCCTTTCTCCCTCATGTGTTTATCCAGCTTCCCCTTAAATGCATCTATGATATTTGTCTCAACTACTCCTTGTGGGAGCGAGTTCCACATTCTCACCACTCTCTGGGTAAAGAAGTTTCTCCTGAATTCTTCGATGAAATCTATAAGGCAGCTGACTTTTTTTTCCAAAATGCAGCCCGTTATTCACTCTCAGTTTCTTCCATTACAACTTATTGAAATTTTAACACAATTCAGTAAAAAAAAACAAGTCAGTGCCTCAATGTATGACTGAGGAACTAGCTATTCCCACCTGCGTTAAATGTATGACTTTTTTTTCAATCTTACAGAACTGGGGCCAGATTAGCCATAAATATGTTATCATTCACTCTCAAAAACTCTTATTTTCATTTACACCCAGTTTATAACAAAATTGCACGAGTATGTCCGTATTGCCAAGGATGCCAACCACAGCACATTTCTGAACTGAACATAATTATTTTCCATTCAGGTCTCATGACACACTATTCATGATGGTAGCTTTTCATGGAATCACAGAATGATACAGCACAGAAGGAGGCCGTTCGGCCCATCGTGCCTGTGCCGGCTCTTTGAAAGAGCTATCCAATTAGTCCCAATCCCCCCTGCTCTTTCCCCCATAGCCCTGCAAATTTTTCCCCTTCAAGTATTTATCCAGTTCCCCTTTTGAAAGTTACTATTGAATCTGCTTCCACCGCCCTTTCCAGATCACAACTCGCTGCGTTAAAAAAATTCTCCTCGTCTCGCCTCTGGTTCTTTTACCAGCATATTACTATTTGAAATGTCGTAGCTTATGATGGACATCGCTTGCTTGCAACAGTACTTGCATCATACAAAGACTCTCCTATGTCTACACTCGATGGGTATTGTATCTACGAATGGCGGGGCTTCAGAGAACGCCGATGTCTTGCTGCAGAACTCGGAAATTGCAAACTACGCAGACAAGTATGGTGGAAAGGATGGAATTCTCTAAAGCACATTCTATCTTCCACTGGCTGTTAGCTGCGGCTCAGTTGGTAGCACTCTTCCCTTCAGAGGGTTGGGGTTCATAGTCCCACTTCAGAGACTTAAGCACACAATCTAGGCTGCTACTCCCAGTGCCGCGCTGTCGGGAGGTGCCATCTTTTGGATGAGGCGTTAAACCGGGGCCCCGCCTGTCCTCTCAGGCGGACGTAGAAGATCCCATGGCCGCTATTGGAAGAAGAGCAGGGGAGTTCTCCCCGGTGTCCTGGGGCCAATATTTATCCCTCAACCAACATCACCTGAGAAAGCAGATTATCTGGTCATTATCACATTGCTGTTTGTGGGATCTTGCTGTGCACAATTTGGCTGCCGTGTTGCCTACATTACAACAGTGACTGCACTTCAAAAGTGCTTCGTTGGCTGTAAAGCGCTTCGGGATGTCCTGAGGTAGTGAAAGGCGCTATAAAAATGCGGGTTCTTCTTTCTATGACAAATGGTTTTCAGACTAGGGTCCACAGAATTCCAAGGGTCTGTGAGATGTCAGATTTCTGTGCACTAGTCTTCAGAATACTCCTCGTTATTTTGGATTTTTTTTTCTAATTTTCTGGATTTGGTAACGTACCAGCATACTATTTGTGTTGCAGTCTGCCAATTAAATTGTTTTCTGCAATGATACTGCTGTTTTCCCTTTGATAGCTGGTACTGTCTTTCAGAAGTTAGGAGAGATGGTCCCCAGGAGTATCAATATTTGTAGGGAATTCCCGCACAAAATAAAGTTTGATAAAACAATTATTCAACATTAAAAAATGATAAGCTTGGATGTTAGTCCTTAAAAAAAAATAAAGACTTGCATTTCTATAGCGCCTTTCATGTCCTCAGGACGTCCCAAAGCGCTTTACAGCCAATGAAGTGTAGACATTGTTGTAGTGTAGGAAACACAATAGCCAATTTGTACACAGGTCCCACAAGCAATGAGATAAATGACCAGATCATCTGTTTTCTAGTTATATTGGTTGAGGTTTAAGTATTGGCCAGGACGCTGGGGAGAACTGCACTGCTCTTTTTTCAATAATGCCATGGGAGAGGGCAGACTGGGCCACAGTTTAAACATCTCATCTGAAGGACAGCACCACTTGACAGTGCATCACGTCCTCGGGACTGGCACTGGGAGTGTCAGCTGAGGTTGTGCGCACAAGTCTCTGGAGTGGGACTTAAACCCACAACCTTCTGACTCCAAGGCAAGAGTGCTACCAACTGAGCCATGATTGACACCACAGTCTGCTACAAGATTCTGGCTTTGGTGACATTACAAAAGTTTCTAGTGCTTAAGCCAGGCCTCCATGTTGATATCAAAAACAGAACTACCAGTGCTATATGTAAACAATCTGTATGAAATACCGAAATGTTGCATTTATATACAGGTAATGAAACAACGGAAAATGCTTTACAGGGGCTGGAGAGCATGTGCATCCAGCAGGAGGTAGGGTTAGAAGGAAGTGGAGATGATTGAAGGCACGGTCAAAGAGATACATTTCAAGAAAGCTTTTGGGGCAGGTAGAACAAAGCTAAGAGGTTTAAGCAAATCTTTACACATACTCCTTCTTCTGTGACAACTCGTGATAGTTTCATGACCTGGAAGTCCTTCCTTTGCTTGCAGAGGTTCCAATGCAAAATTGGCCAGTTCTTCCCGATCCAGATTGTTGCCGTGCAGGCAGCTGTCAGTAATCTAGTCGGGGTAGGGAAAGGGACTGTACAGACAACTGAAGACCAGGTCTTGAAGAGGGATATGCCACCAGCCTTCATCCAGTTGACAAAGTCTGAGAAATCTTCAGTTGAAGCACGGATTAATCTGTAGGTAGTTCTCTGAATTGCGTGTCGGAATCCTAAACATTTCACGATATGGGCGATTACACATTCAGCAGGACTGTACTATGTCTCTGGTTGTACCATGGTTCTGGTTGGGTAAAGCAAGAATTCAGCTGTTGCCTTTGATGTTCGAGGTTTGTGGGCCCAAGCCCTACTTGAGCACATCATCGAGGCTGATCCTCCCTGTGTAGTACTGAGGGAGTGCCGCACTGTTGGAGGTGCCGTCCTTCAGATAAGACATTAAGCCAAGACCCCGTCTGCCCTCTCAGGTGGACCTAAAAGATCCCATGGTGCTTTTTTGAAGAAGAGCAGGGGAGTTCTGCACGGTGTCCTGGTCAATATTTATCCTTCAACCTACATCACTAAAAACAGATCATTTGCTCCATTGCTGTTTGTGGGATCTTGCTGTGCGCAATTGGCTGCCACATTTCCTACATTACAACAGTGGCTACACTTCAAAAGTGCTTCATTGGCTGTAAAGAGGTTTGGGACATCCAGAAGTCGTGAAAAGGCGCTATATAAATGCAAGTTCTTTCTTGTAGGTCGAGGTAAACAATGGTTACCAGGTCTCGACCTCCCAGAACATCTGTTTTCTGATTCAACTGAAGGAATGTTCTTGTACAGCTTTTCACATCTAATTCTTTTATTTCAGGAAGCCAAGGTTACTACAGTGGTGTACACTCCATGTCCTGTGGATGGCTGTGGTGCTCCTCATGGCGATCGGTCTGGCAATCCAAACCTTGGGCATCACGGATAAAAAGAGGTTATTTTACATTTTGCTTCAATATTGTATGGCAGCTCACAACTAGCATCTAATTACTGGAACTTGACTATTTATGAACGTTAATAGACCTTACTGGCAAAGGTAGCGTATGAAATGTACTCCCAGGCATAATTGACTTAAAAACCTGTAATTTATCAATCTACATAGACTCTTGTTGAATTAAGATCTTAGTTATATCGTCAAGTCACAATTTTATTACAATTCAGCCTTTGGTAGTCTGTTTTTATTAGGAATGTAGGGACAGGAGGAGGCCATTCGGCCCCTCGAGCCTGTTCCGCCATTCAATTAGAACATGGCCGTCCTATATCTTAACCTCATCGACCCGCCTTGGTTCTGTATCCCTTAATACTCTCGCCTAACAAAAATCTATCCATCTCAGTTTTGAATTTTTTCAATTGACCCCCTCCCCCCCAGCTTCAACATCTTTTTGGGGGAGAGAGTTCCAGATTTCCACTCCCCTCTGCGTGAAGAAATTCTTCCTGACATCACCCCCTGAACGGCCTAGCTCTAATTTTAAGGTTATGCCCCCCTGTTCTGGGCTCCCCCCACCAGAGGAAATAGTTTCTCTCTATCTACCCCAACGCGTCCTTTAATTATCTTAAATACCGCGATTAGATCACCCCTCAATCTTCTATAGTCGTGGGAATACAGGCCTCACAGTTGCCAACTGTGGTTGGATGCATCCCTGGAGGTTTCATCACATGACCTCTCGCCTCTGGCTGCCCCACCCATCTCCAATATCACGAATAAATGAAAGGATTCAAAGAAAGTGAACAGAACGCGTGCGCCATTTGTGATTTTTCTCCCGGGTGTTGCTGGCAGCAGTGTCCGGGAGATTAATCTTGAATTCCGGGAGGCAGTCCTGGAGCGTTGGCAACCCCTGTTCCCCATACAGAAGTCAGGAGTCCGGGCGCAATGGAAAGATCCCACAGGGCCCGGATTTCTGCCGACAGTGTGAATGTATAAAACTTACTCTCGGAAGTCTGCCGTTTGTAAGAGAAAAGGGAAAACCAGAGGGAGGTGAGGAATTCCGCAGTTTTGAGGTCCTGGGAAAGGCGGAGTTAGAAGAAGTTTCCTCCTGTAATGAAACGAGTTATCCCACTATTATAATGTACTCCACAGCCCCTCAAAAGCATCCTCTGTATAGCTGGATTTGCACTGACTCCCCAAAGCCTTTCCACCATCTACAAGGCACAAGTCAGGAGTGTGATGGAATACTCTCCACTTGCCTGGATGAGTGCAGCTCCAACAACACTCAAGAAGCTCGACACCATCCAGGACAAAGCAGCCCGCTTGATTGGCACCCCATCCACCACCCTAAACATTCACTCCCTTCACCACCGGCACACTGTGGCTGCAGTGTGTACCATCCACAGGATGCACTGCAGCAACTCGCCAAAGCTTCTTCGACAGCACCTCCCAAACCCGCGACCTCTACCACCTAGAAGGACACGGGCAGCAGGTACATGGGAACAACACCACCTGCACGTTCCCCTCCAAGTCACACACCATCCCGGGTTGGAAATATATCGCCGTTCCTTCATCGTCGCTGGGTCAAAATCCTGGAACTCCCTTCCTAACAGCACTGTGGGAGAACCTTCACCACACGGACCGCAGCGGTTCAAGAAGGCAGCTCACCACCACCTTCTCAAGGGCATTTAGGGATGGGCAATAAATGCCCGCCTCGCCAGCGACGCCCACATCCCATGAACGAATAAAAAAAAATTCAGTACTGTGGGTCACCATGTAAATTAAATGTGTTTTCAGACATACATTTCAGACTTGAGGAGAGTTATGGAAATTTGCAGGGCTATGGGGAAAGATTAGGGGGGAGCAGGACTGATTGAATTGGCTCTTTCAAAGAGCTGATACAGGAAGGATGGTCCTCCCTTTATATAAATGTTCATTCGCAACATAGGTGAGAGTGAAACTCAAACATAGATAAGTACATGAGGAATAGATAAGTACGTAGGAATAGAAGGATATGTTGATAGGGTGCGATGAAGTATATAGAGTGGGAGGAGGCTCGTGTGGAGCATACACACCAGCATCAACTTGTTGGGCCGAATGGCCTGTTTCTGTGCTGTACATTCTATGTAACTCTGTCCTCCTTCTGTGATGTAGATAGCTTAGATGCATTTAAGGAGAAGCTAAATAAGTACATGAGGGAGAAAGGACTTGAATGATATGTTTGGAATGATACAGCACAGAGGGAGGCCGTTCGGCCCATCGTCAACGGGCCGGCTCTTTGAAAGAGCTACCCAATTAGTCCCACTCTCCCTTGCTCTTTTCCCATGTTGATAGAGTCAGATGAAGTAGGGAGGGAGGAGGCTCGTGTGGAGCATAAACACCGGCAGAGACCAGACGGGCCGAACGGCCTTTTTCTTTGCTGTAAGTTCTGTGTAATCCGATGGAAATTTGAGGTTGTTTTATACCAGCACAGATGACTTTTAATTTATTAATATGGATTCTGCTCCTTTCTGTAGGATATTGTCTGATCAGCTGGACCAGCCTGGTGTTTTGCCAATGACCGCTCACTATGCAGGAGTCCCAGATAAACTCTGTCAACCCAAGACACACGTGATGTTTCTAAAGACGCACAAGACAGCCAGCAGCACAATCCTAAATATACTGTATCGGTTCGGGGAGGCAAGAAACCTAACCTTTGCGCTCCCCAATTCCTATCAGTTTGGCTACCCCTTCCTCTTCAGTACGAGAAAGATTAAATTTTACAGCCCTATTAAAACACAGGAGTACCATATAATATGCAACCATATGCGGTTCTTCCGACCACAGGTAAAGCAATGAACAGGCCGGGGTTCTTTTCTCTAGAAATGAGGAGGCTGAAGGGGGTGACCTGATAGAGGTCTTTAAAATTATGAAGGGGTTCGATAGGGTAGCCGTAGAGAAGATATTTCCACTAATGGGGGAGACCAAAACTAGAGGGCCGTAAATATAAGATAGTCACTAATAAATCCAATAGGGAAATCAGGAGAAACTTCTTTACCCAGAGAGTGGTGAGAATGGGGAGCTTGTTACCACATGGATTAGTTGAGGCGAATAGCAGAGATGCCTTTAAGGGGAAGCCAGATAAGTACACGAGGGAGAAAGGAATAGAAGATTATGCTGATAGGGTGAGATGAAGTGGGGAGGGAGAAATTTGAGCTGATTAGAAAGAGCCAACATGGATTTGTAAAGGGTAGGTCATGTCTAACGAACCTAATTAAATTTTTTGAGGAAGCAACCAAAGTGGTAGATGGGGAATGTCAATGGATGTGGTTTACATGGACTTCCAGAAGGCATTTGATAAGGTTCCACACAAGAGACTGTCAGCTCAAATTAAAGCTCATGGAATTGAAGGCAAATTATTGACCTGGTTAGGAGATTGGTTAGGCGGTAGAGACAGTAGGGATAATGGGAATGTACTCAAATTGGAAGGAAGTGACTAGTGATGTCCCACAAGGATCTGTGCTGGGACCTCAACTATTCACTATATTTCTTAATTACTTAGATAACACTATAGAGAGCCAGATATCCAAGTTTGCCGATGACACAAAGATCGGTGGCTTAGTAAGTAGTGTAGACGGGAGCATAAAATTACAAAGAGGCATTGATCGACTAAGTGAGTGGGCAAAACTGTGGCAGATGGATTTCAATACAGGGTAAGTGTGAGATCATCCATTTTGGATCAAAAAAGGATCGATCTGAGTATTTTGAAAATGGTGAAAAGCTAGGAACAGTGGAGGTCCAAAGAGATTTAGGGGTCAATGTAGACAGATCACTAAAATGTAGTAGTCAGGTACAAAAAATAATCAAAAAGGCTAATGGAATGTTAGCCTTTGTAACTAGAGGGCTAGAATATAAAGGGGAGGAAGTTTTGCTACAGCTATACAAAGCCCTGGTTAGACCACATCTGGAGCACTGTGTACAGTTCTGGGCACCGCACCTTGGAGAGGATATATTGGCCTTGGATGGAGTGCAGCGCAGATTCACCAGAATGTTACCAGGGCTCCAAGGGTTAGATTATGAGGAGAGGTTACATAAACTAGGCTTGTATTCCCTGGAATATAGAAGGTTAAGGGGTGATTTGATTGAGGTTTTTAGGATTTTGAAAGGAATTGATAGGGTAGATAGAGAGAAACCTTTTCCGCTGGTGGGGGAGTCTAGGACAAGGGGACGTAACCTTAAAATCAGAGCCAGGCCATTCAGGAGAGAAGTTAGGAAACACTTCTCCACGCAAAGGGTGATAGAAGTGTGGAACCCTCTCCCACAAAAAGCAGTAGATACTATCTCTATTAATAATTTTAAACCTGAGATCAATAGATTTTTGCCAGACGAGGGTATTAAGGAATATGGAGCCAAGACGGGTAGATGGAGTTAGGATACAGATCAGCCATGATCTCATTGAATGACGGAACAGGCTCGAGGGGCTGAGTGGCCTTCTCCTGTTCCTAGTTTCCTATAACCGAGTTATTTATACCATTAATAACTCACAGGCCACATTTATAATATTTTGGGCGTTCCAACCTTCAAAAAGGGACATTGTTACATAATCAAGAGTTCAAAGAAGGAGAGATGCATTTAAGAGGAAGCTAGATAAACACGAGGGAGAAAGGAATAGAAGGATATCCTGATAGGGTGAGATGAAGAGGGGTGGGAGGAGGCTCGTGTGGAGCATAAACACCAGCATGGACCATTTGGGCCGAATGGCCTGTTTCTGTGCTATATAATTCAATGTAAGAAAAGTAGCAAAGATGACTCCAGGATTTAGTACTCTTAAGTTATTAAAAAAAACACTCATAAAGATAAGCCCATAGACAAAACAAATTTTCCATTCTGGAACTGGGACGTTTAAAAATTGGTCTCCAATTGGCTAAAAAAAAGTGCCAAAAAAAGAGTGCCGAATACTTTAGAAACTTGATAAATTTGTATTTATTCTGTCTGAGTCATTAACCCTACAGTATGGGTATTATCACATCAACATAGAGCATATTAATCATTGGACCTACCATGACTTGACCGTAATTCGTGGCCAAACAAATGGATCCAAAACTGAATAAAACAAAATCACGAATTTCACAATAGTTGCGACAAAAAACAAGAACGTACCTCAACTGGGGCAACCTACTTCCAAACATCTATTCCTACTCTCTCTCTATCTGTCTGTCTCTCCGTCTCTCGTACACACCCTCACTTTCTCGCATGCACACAAAGTAGCAGAGGAGTAAAATAAATAATCTGCCAGAAGAATCAGATATTAAGCACTGTACTTTTTTTATTATTCGTTCATGGGACGTGGGCGTCGCTGGCAAGGCCGGCATTTATTGCCCATCCCTAATTGCCCTTGAGAAGGTGGTGGTGAGCCGCCTTCTTGAACTGAGTGGTTTGCTAGGCCATTTCAGAGGGTGATTAAGAATCAACCACATTGCTGGGGATCTGGAGTCACATGTAGGCCAGACCGGGTAAGGACGGCAGGTTTCCTTCCCTAAAGGACATTAGTGAACCAGATGGGTTCAATCCAGTAGTTTCATGGCCACCATTACTGATACTAGTTTTATTTTGTTTAATTCATTGAATTTAAATTCCCCAGCCTGCCATGGCGGGATTTGAACTCATAACTCTGGGAATATTAGTCCAGGGCCTCTAGATTACTAGTCCAGTAACATAACCACTAACATAACATAACCACTATGCTACTGTACTCATCCGTTTCCCATGCCATGTTGCTCTCACTTAGGTAATATAGGACTAATCCGAGCTTCTCTGTCCTCTCCACATAACTGAAGTTCCTCATCCCTGGAATTACAAAGAATTTACAGCACAGAAACAGGCCATTCAGCCCAACAGGTCCATGCCCGTTTTATCAAAACCCTTCGTAATTTTGAATTAGATTCCTTTTTGCTTCTTCACTTCAAATTAACGGTCGTCATCATAAATCGTTTGGCTGAAGCATCATTTGTTCTTATTTTTTGTACCCCGTCTCTAGGTGGAAAAGGTGATGGCCAGGGGGACCTATTATTTTTCAATCTTACGGAACCCTGTGACCTTGGCGGAGTCATCGTTCACGTATTACAAAGGCTCGAGCGTACCGTTCAAGAAGGTGGAGTCGCTGGAGCAATTCTTGAACGACCCGTGGAAATATTACTCAGTCACAGACAGAGGTAACCAGTACGCCAGGAATCTTATGTGGTTCGATTTTGGCTTTGACCACAACGCAAACGGCACAAAGGATTACGTGGCGTTGGTCATAAACGAGATTGAAAGCATCTTCCGCCTCATTCTGCTGTCGGAGTATTTTGACGAATCCATGATCTTACTGAAAGACGCCCTTTGTTGGGAATTTGATGATGTCGTTTCCTTTAAGCTGAATTTCAGGAGCAACGTCACGGTGAAAGCGCTGTCCGATCATACAGTCGAGCAGGCGAAAGCTTGGAACTCGCTGGACTGGAGGTTGTACTTACACTTCAACAGAACATTTTGGGACAGGGTGGAAGAGTACGGCCAGCAGAGGATGAGAAAAGATGTCCTCATTCTGCAGAACAAGCGCAAAAAGCTGATGGACCTGTGTCTCCAAGGAGGCAGTCCGGTGGAAGCCAGTCAGATCCAGGACAAGATCCTCAAGCCCTTCCAGTATGGTAGAGCCAGAATCATGGGCTACAATCTTAATCCAAACCTCAACAACAGAACACGGGAGAGATGTTTACGTATGATAATGCCTGAGCTTCAGTATAAGGACCTGTTGGACGCAAAGTTATTTCCCTTGGCTTCCACTGGCAAAAATCTTCAGACGCTGCAGTTACATTTTTGAGATAACATTGCAAGGGAAGGCTGTATCAAAGCTCCTTTATTCAACAAAATATATCCCCGGATTATTGTGTATTATGTCAAAATTAGGCTGATGAACTGTCTAAAAGCAATATTCCTCACTGGCGTTAGGTTCTGGTGGGGGCAATGTCCCCTTCCAACTCAGAATCCTAGACACTAGATAGATCAAATGATATGGATTTATCCTTCCTTGTACTCCCATTTCCCAAATCATCCCAACTTCGGCAACTGTTGTGAAGGAGACGTACAAAAGTTTTCTATTTAAATTCTTAATGGGAGCATTTTTACTAACATTGTATGATAAGTAAATGAAGGACATTGATCACCCATTAAGGTAACGATAAAATAATGTTGGGTACGGTAGTGTAGCCGTTAAGTTACTGGACTAGTAACCCCACGATGGCAGTTTGAGAAATCGCATTCAGTGTAACAGAATCTGGAAACGAAAATCAGTAAGAGTGGATTGGCGTAAAGACCCATCTGGCTCACCATTGTCCTTTAAGGAAACCTGTCATCTTTACCCAGCTTGGCCTGCAGGTGGCCCACGCCAAATGTGGTGAACTGCCCTCGGCCTAGAGAGCCTCTCGGTTGTATCGAAATGCTCCAAACACGGACTGCGGCGGTTCAAGAAGAAGGTCCACCTTCTCAGGACAACCAGGGACGGGCAATCATTGCCAGCGACGCTGACATCCCGAGATTGAATATTTCAAAACAAAACCAGCTACAAAGCGGTCGTGCAGCCCAAAGGCTTCAGCTGACTTCTTCCACCGCAAAAGTAAAACACTGCAAGTTCATCACCTCACCCCTGATCGGATTGCGACTTTAATTTACCTACAGATATTAGTTATTGCTGCGACCCAGTGTTCTGGATCCCGGCACAAGACTGAAGTGTTGCTTTGATGGAAGGAAAAAGTTAGTCTTCTACCTAATTACATCACACGTGCTCATATCTCGTGATACTAAAAGAACACGAGAATTATACGCTTGTCTTCCCCCCTCCCTAAACCTCTCTACCTCTCTCTCCTCCCTTTTAAGACGCTCCTTAAAACCTACCTCTCCGACCAAGCTTTTGATCACCTGTCCTAATATCTCCTTGCGTGGCAAATTTTGGTCTGGCGACGCTCCCGTCAAGCGCCTTGGGGACGTTTCACTACGTTAAGAGGCGCTAATGTAAATGCAAGTTGTTGCTGCTGTTGTGGTAGGCTGATCGCGTTCCAACCGCAAAAGGACGATGACTGGAATGAAATCACGGAACGTATTTTAGGGAAGCCAAAGTGATGCTTTATTTTCCTCGTATGAGTTACATTTCCAGGAGAGACATTATGGGATGTATCATTTACATCGTGCCTCCCGTGCTGGAAATGCTAATATGTAGCCCATGGTTAGCCGAGAAGTGCAGATATTGTAATAAATCCCATGTTGGTGAGCTTGAGTAGCCTTGACTACGTGCCTGTATATTTTCTCGGTAAAAGGATTCTCCTGCCAGATAGGTACATTTTAATACAAAGCTTTACGTAGAATTTACTGCACAGAAACAGGCCATTCGGCCCAACTGGTCCGTGCCGGTGTTTATGCTCCACACGAGCCTCCTCCCTCCCTACTTCATCTCACCCTATCAGCATATCCGTCTATTCCTTTCTCCCTCATGTACTTTTATCTAGCTTCCCCTTAAATCCATCTACACTATTCACCTCAACTACTCCTTGTGGGAGCGAGTTCCACATTCTCACCACTCACTGGGTAAAGAAGTTTTTCCTGAATTTCTTACTGGTGACTGTCTTTTATTTATAGCCCCTAGTTCTGGTCTCCCCCACAAGTGGAAACATCTTCTCAACGTCTACCCTCTCGAACCCCTTCATAATTTTAAAGACCTCTCTCAGGTCGCCCCCTCAGCCTTCTTTATGCAACAAGGTAAATCCAGAGCAGGCAATGACTGACCGCTGGTGGTAAAGACTGGTCTTTGTTCTTCTGTTCAGCTGGTTGGGTCCTTTCTTGGATTCTACTAAGTCTTTAGCTTGTATCCCAATTCATGGATGGGATCAAATGAGGTGTATTCACGTGTGTGTGTGTTTCAGTCTGAGATATTTTAGAGATGGATCTTGCGATGCTTTCAAAACCTCCTTTGATTTTATGGTATTACAAGGTTCAGTGGTCCACTGCAGTATTCACATTAATATCCAGTTAGCCTGTTTTTGGAACAACTAGGCTGACACTCCAGGGCATTACTGAAGTGTCAGAGGTGCTGTCTTTCAGATGAGATGTTACACCAATCTCAGTACGTCCCAAAGCACTTTACAGCCAACGAAGTACTTTTTGAAGCATAGTCACTGTTGTAATATAGGAAACACAGCATCCAATTTGCACACAGCAAGATCCCACAAACAACAATGATGTAATGACCAGATCATCTATTTTATTGATGTTGGTTGATGGATAAATATTGGCCCAGGACACCTCCCTGCTCTTCTTCAAAAGAATGCTGCAGGATCTTTTACGTCCACCAGAGAGGGTAGATGGGCCTAAGTTTAACGTTTCATCCAAAAGACAACATCTCAGCACTGCACTGCGAGTATCAGTCTGAAATTTGCACTCAAGTCTCTGGAGTGGGACTTGAACCTACAACCTTCTGACTCAGAGTATGTCCCACGGAGCCACGGCTGACACTATGCTAGGTTTATGGTCCCTTTGTGCTTCATGTGGATTTTCTGAGGCCTCCTCCTCCCCCCCAGTGTAGGCAGGCCACATGGGACAATTTAAATGGTATGTTCTTGATCGCGGGAGATGGCTCTCACATAATTTTCGGGCAGATCACCCAGTCAAGAGAGGGCTTCAACTTCTTAAGATTGGAAGTTGCCAGCAACCCCCCCCCCCAGCACCTGCAGACAGATGAGCAGTGCCTTCTTGTAGGCCAACAGGGAGGAGCAACAAGGCAGGAGGACATCTTGCTGCCGTTCCTTTGGATGACCAGATGCCATTCTGAGATTCACCACAGCATTGCCCAGCTGATGGTCACGACTGGCTCCACTGGTACACAGCAAGACTAGACAGTATTCCAATTTGCACGTCCCGATCGTTAATGACCATCACCGGTCAGACCCCATGGGCCACTTGTTCAAAAATGATGAGGGGTTTTAATTGAGTAAATAAGGAGAAACTATTTCCACTGGCAAGAGAGGGCCGGTAACCAGAGGACACAGATTTAAGATAATTGGCAAAAGATCCAGAGGAGGAGACGAGGAGAATTTTTTTTTTAACACTGCGAGTTGTGATGATCTGGAACGCGCTGCCTGAAAGGGCGGTGGAAGCGGATTTAATAATAACTTTCAAAAGGGAATTGGCTAAAAACTTGAAGGGGAGGAAATTTGCAGGGCTGTAGGGAAAGAGCGGGGGAGTGGGATTAATTGGATAGCTCTTTCGAAGAGCCGTCACAGGCGGGATGGGCTGAATGGCCTCTTTCTGTGCTGTGTGATTTGCTGACCATGTTGACACCGACGTTATCTAAGAGACTTTATGGCAAGTTTTCTGGCCCAAAACGACACTTTTAGGACATGCAATATAGTGATATTAAAAATCAGATTCATTCTGCAGGTCGACAACTTTAAATTGGAGAAGGAATTTTTTTTTAAAGTAATTCCCACTACACTTCGGTTAACTGTTAATTTTATTTCTGTATTGTTAAGGAGAAGCTGTTTACTTTATGTGCGTTTTGTTAGTGTCACTTGCTAAAGTTATAGTTTGCAATGGCTATCTGGTATCAACACAATTCTTTCTCAGACCAATATGCTGATTTGCGAAAAGTGCAACGCTTTGTTTGGCAAAAGCTATGGATTTTATTCCGAATTTAGAATAATAGTATCTTGGCAATGAATTAACGGGTTGTAATTCAATCAGGGAGTTCTGATATCAGACAAGCAAGTGTATCAACTGAACCCTGAGATTGAATTACGCTGTTTCCTCTCACTCCTGGGATTTCTTATATTACATCCTTTTCACAAGATTAAAAACAGGTTCTCCATTATTGTGCGGTGAAGCTGTTATGAGCTTGATTTGGTCCAACGCAAGAGAAGCAATCTTGATTTGGAATGTGGATGAGAGACTCCAGTTATATGGAGAGACCGGAGAAGCTGGGATTGTTCTCCTTAGAGCAGAGAAGGTTAAGGGGAGATTTAATAGAGGTGTTCAAAATCATGAGGGGTTTTGATAGCGTCAATAAGGAGAAACTATTTCCATTGGCAGGAAGATCAGTAACCAGAGGACACAGATTTAGTGTAATTGGCAAAAGAACCAAAAGGGAGATGAGAATTTTTTTTACACAGCGAGTTGTGATGATCTGGAATGCGCTGCCTGAAAGGGCGGTGGAAGCAGATTCAATAGTAACTTTCAAAAGGGAATTGGATAAATACTTGAAGGGGAAAAATTTGCAGGGCTATGGGGAAAAAGCAGGGGAGTGGGACTAATTGGAGAGCTCTTTCAAAGAGCCGGCACAGGTACGATGGGCTGAATGGCCTCCTTCTGTGCTGTATCATTCTGTGATTCTATGAATATCATACATCAGAAAGAGCCCCAAATTTCCTGGTCAGGATCGGCACCAAAAACACCAGAATGTGGGCAGGGTAGAATTGAGGACAGGATCCTATTACCCTACATCTGTAGCCCTTTTTTCCGTCCTTCAAAATTTCCAGCATAATTAGGGGTAGTCACGATACGCCCACCCACATCTGGGGGGAGGGGAGAGTATTAAAATGTAATGTAAATGAGGGGAAATATGTTATACGACATATTTCCAGTCACTTGCCTCCTAGCAATTAGGTGTCGGCTGTGGCTCAGTTGGTAGCACTCTTGCTTCAGAGTTAGAAGGTCATGGAGTCAAGTCCTTGCAACAGACTTGAGCACAATATCTAGGCTGATATTCCCGGTGCAGCACTGAGGGAGTGCTGCAATGTCGGAGGTGCCGTCTTTCAGATGAGACGTTAAACCGAGGTCCCCGTCTGCCCCTCTCAGGTAGACGTCAAAGATCTCACGGCCACTATTTTGAAGAAGAGCAGGGGGAGTTCTCCCCGGTGTCCTGGGGCCAATATTTATCCCTCAACCAACATCACTAAAAAAAATGGATTAGCTGGTCACTGTCACATTGCTGTTTGTGGGATCTTGCTGTGCGCAGATTGGCTGCCGCGTTTCCCTACATTACAACAGTGACTACACTTCAAAAGTGTGTCATTGGCTGTAAAGCGCCTTGGGACTCCCTGAGGTCGTGAAAGGCACGATATAAAGGCAAGTCCGACTTTCTTTAGTAACACTGGGTGCTGCTATGGTGGCCTCCAACATTGGTGAGAGCCTCATCGACAAAGGGTGATTTAATATTTTTTAAAAGGCCGGCCTCAGCAGTGTGAGACTAATCGGTTGCACTGGCTGTGGTGCCAGGTTCACAAATCTTTTTAAAAAGTCCTCTCACTTACACTGGCAGCTCAGAGTCCATGGGCAAAGTTGCACTGTAGCAGGGCTCCACCTCCCTACCACTGGCGGGGACCACGGTGGAGGTCAGACAGCCTCCCCCCCGCACCCCCACAAGAGATTCCAGTGACCCTGAGGCTGGATGATGAGCAGTCGAGCTCAGCGATGCCCTTTTCTCGTGAATTCTCACGGGGCTGAAGTCGCACCCCAGTTCCTCAAAAGTGGACGAAGCACCAGATGGAAATTTTCTGGAATCATGGAATGTTAAAACATAGATGCAGGCTGTTCAGCCCATCAACCCCATGCTGGTGTATGTCTCCGCACGAGCCGCCTTGTCCTTTCCCACGCTCCGGCTCTCTCTCCGTGTTTGATACTTCTCTTTTTCAAGCGATTAATTTCTTTTCAGAAGATTTCATCGACAAATATATCTGGCCGCAAATTCAAAGCCCTCTGCGTAACAATTTTTTTTCTAACCTCTCTGATTATTTTTCTGATTATCTTAATTTTGCGCCCTCTTCTTACCCTCTTACTGACCGGTGCAAACAATCGATCATCGTTTGTCCCTTCTTAATCTTAGTTGCATGGACTAAACTTTTATTCCCTTGAATATAGAAGATTAAGGGGTGATCTAATTGTGGTGTTTTAAGATAATTAAAGGATTTAATAAGGTAGGTAGAGAGAAATTATTTCCTCTGGTGGGGGGAGTCCAGAACAAGGGGGCATAACCTTAAAATTAGAGCCAGGCCGTTCAGGGGTGATGTCAGGAAGCACTTCTTCACACAAAGGGGAGTGGAAATCTGGAACTCTCTCCCCCGAAAAGCTGTTGAGGCTGGGGGTCAATTGAAAATATCAAAACGTGAGATTGATAGTTTTTTGTTGGGTAAGGGTATTAAGGGTTAAGATACAGATCAGCCATGGTCTAATTGAATGGCAGAACATGCTCGAGGGGCTGAATGGCCTCCTCCTGTTCCTTTACTCTTATGTTACTATCTGGCCAATGACTCATACTGGAGTTGATATGAAGATATGAAAATGACCAGCTGACCCATCAAGCCTGCCCCACACTCACAATGGCTGGAGCATCATCCTGACTAAACACTTCCTCCCTCCCTCCCATCCCCACCCCCACAGCCACGTAATCTCCTGGGAGAGGCGAGAAAACCCAGGGCCAATAAGGGAAAAAAAAGTACTCTGGAAAATTCCTCTCCGCCCCCCCACCCCCCTCAGGCGGTCGAAACCAGCCCAGGAGGTCACATGGACCAAGTGTTATCTGTAGAGACACTTACCTTGTATATGATGGGATCTCTGCCCCAGTCAGGAACCGGGCCAGCTCCCCCCCTGGAAAGCAGAGAGTCAGCACTCACCACACCAGCCGGCAACACATTCCAGAGGCTCACTGCTCTCTGGGAAGAGAGGAACCTCCCAACACCCAGTCTATCCCTACTCTCCCAGAGCTTAAAATTGTGTCCCCTGGTCCTCCCCAATCTGTTAAACTGGAATAATCTGTCAACAGGGACCCAATCCAGCCCTTTCGTTATTTTCTATACTGTTATTTTATATTCAGTCACGTTTTATTACAGTAGAAAGGCAGAATGATATTGGGTGAAGTCTATAAAAATGGTTTGCAGCAAGTTGGGGTTGTCCTGTCTGTTGCTGGTGGTTCTACTTAAGCGAAGATAGAGCAAGAGCTACTTGATTAGCCTATGGAGCAAACTGTGTGTGAACTGCTTAGAATTTACTGCACAGAAACAGGCCATTCGGCCCAACTGGTCCGTGCCGGTGTTTATGCCCCACACGAGCCTCCTCCCTCCCTACATCATCTCACCCTATCAGCATGTCCTTCTATTCCTTTCTCCCTCATGTGTTTATCCAGCTTCCCCTTAAATGCATCTACACTATTCACCTCAACCACTCCTTGTGTTAGCGAGTTCCACATTCTCACCACTCTCTGGGTAAAGAAGTTTCTCCTGAATTCCTTATTGGATTTATCAGTGACTGCCTTATATCGATGATCCCTAGTTCTGGTCTCCCCCACAAGTGGAAACATCTTCTCTACGTCTACCCTATCAAACCCCTTTCATCATCTTAAAGACCTCTATTAGGTCACCCCTCAGCCTTCTCTTTTCTAGAGATGGAGGCCAGTGAGTGGCATATATACGAAAGACCTAGATATTGGAATCCTGCATCACTGCACTAGACTTAATATTGCAGGAAGCATCTCCATGGGACATTAGCTTGGCATTAGGAATCTCTGCTATATATTAACAGTTCTGCATTTTCAATTCTTCATTTAAAAAAAAATTGGCCAGAAAATACATTCTGGGCCTTTCCAAAATCGGAGAGTGGAAATAAGTCAATCTTTCCTTGGCGATTAAAGAAAAGACTTGAACCAATTTTAACAGAGTTGACAAATGCGAGCATGCCTTCAGTATTATGTGCAAACCTATAAAAGTAGTCGCTGTATTAGGACTGCTTTGCTTAAATGAAACACGGGGCAGAAAGCCAGAAACAGTTCAAACCCAGGGAATATATGTAGAGGAAACGGGTTTTAATCAGAAGATAATATTCGGGTGCCCAAAAAAAGTAGAAAGAAAGTAAGAAACATTGAATGGCCTGAGGAGAAAAAAAAAGGGATTTTTCAGTTTGAATGTAGAATTCTATTTATATATTTGATAATCGCTCCTGTGAAGCGCCTTGGGGACGTTTCCCTACGTTAAAGGCGCTATATAAATGCAAGTTGCTGTATTTAGTTCTGTATATTTCACTTAATAAGGTTTTGATAATTTATTTGAGGTGCTTGGGCTGTTACGTGTGATGTACTTTATATGCAGGGAATGGGTCGAGAGAGGTGAAACAGGTCATTCTGTACTTTTACACGAGCGCTCGTTCAGTGTGGCTTCCTGAATCGACAATCCGATTACGAAACCAAATTTCGTAGGATAAACCAAGGGAACTGGTTCATGAACTCCAGTCGCCCAGGATCCCAACTGCAAAAACGCCAGTAAAACCAGCTAAATGTGTTGGGTTACAGGCTGGGGAGGAGGTGGCACTGGAAAGAGTGTCTCTCCAGGTAAGGGGCCATATATGCAGCGCGTAACCCTCCGAGATCTCTGCGTTCCTCCAATTCTGGCCTCCGATTTACGACTGGCGGCCTTGCCTTCAGCCGTATAGGCCCTAAGATCTGGAACTCCCTCCCTAAACCTCTCCGCCTCTCTCTCCTCCTTTAAGACGTTCCTTAAAACCTACCTCTTTGACCGAGCTTTTGGTCAGCTGTCCCAGTATCTCCTTATGTGGCCTGGTGTCAAATTTTGCCTGATAACGGTCCTGTGAAGCGTCTTGGGACGTTTTACTATGTTAAAGGCGCTATATAAATGCAAGTTATTGTTGTTGTTGCTAATTCATTTAGCACTATTGGGCTTTCCTGCTCTGCCCTTCAGATTCTTAACACTGCGAGTACCCCTTTATTATTAGATTTTTCATACGGAGGTTTGTGCATTATGCTGCAGTATTACTTTCTGCTGCAATTTGCACTTTTGCATTATGAGATTCTCTTTTTGCCACAGCAGCTTTGCTGACAGTAACAGTAACCGCAGTGCTCAGCATCACTCGTTCCCATTTGGCCTTCCAAATGCAGTCATGGATTCAGAGGAATTCGGCAAGAGGGAACAAAAAAGCAGTCGCGCTTGCATCTCAGGCGTCTGGCACCCAGCGTGCCAGCTGCAGCTCAGTGGGTAGCACTACTTTGGCCTGCGAGTCAGAAGGTCGTGGGTTCGAGTCCCACTCCAGGGACTTGACGACAAAATCTTAGCTGACTTCCCAAAGCACTTTACAGCCAACGATGTACTTTTTTTTTATAGAAGTGTTGTAATGTAGGGAAACGCAGGAGAGTCAATTTGCGCACAGCAAGATCCCACAAACAGCAATGAGATACTGACCAAATGGTCTGGTTTTTTTTTTAGTGATGTTGGTTGAGGGATAAATATTGGTCAGGACGCTGGGGAGAACTCCCCCTGCTCTCTCTTCAAAATAGGATCGAGAGGGGCAGACGGGGTCCTCGGTTTAACGCCTCATCCGAAAGACGGCGCCTCCGACAGTGCAGCGCTCCCTCAGTACTGGCACTGGGGAGTGTCGGCCTGGATTACGTGCTCAAGTCTCTGGAGTGGGGCTTGAACCCCTAATGGGAAGGGAGAGTATTGAAACAGCTTCTGTGCCTGCCTCTTGACACAGTGTGACGCTGTGGTTTAGTGCTGGGTCCTGACATGTTCCCTGTAACTACAGCTAGGACTTCAGCCTACGCGCTGGCTACTCGCGTCTGCTACTGGCAGATGTGACACAGCTTTGAAAAGACACCTGCCTCATCCATGCCTTGTCCCACCATGCCCCTCCCCCCGCCCTTTGCGGATGACCAGCGATCTGTACGGGACGCACCCTCGGCTACCACTCGGGAACGTGAAGCCTGCCATCAAGGCTTTCTCCAGCCGATCAACTGTTCTCGCGAATTAGGGGCCCCCAGGACCTCAGTAGCCACAATCGCGGCGTCTGCAAGGAAAGCTGCACCTTTGACCTCTGCTCTCTGAACCCCCCCCCCCCTCCGATATAGAGAGCCATGGAGTTGCCACTCTCTCCGTGCTGGTCTGTTGGCTTCCCAAACCATCTCACACGACTGCACACAGATGTCAAAAGGTGCAGTTCCATACAGTCTGTGACGTACAGTTGCTTCAGTTATGTGGAGAGACTGGAGAAGCTGGGATTGTTCTCCTCAGGGAACAATAATTGGTAAAAGAACCAGAGGTGAGATGAGGAGCGATTGTTTGAAGCAGAGGGTTGTGATGATCTGGAGCGCGCTGCCTGAAAGGGCAGTGGAAGCAGATAGTAACTTTCAAAAGGGAATTGGATAAATACTTGAATAGGAAAAATTTGCAGGGCTGTGGGGCAAGAGCAGGGGGGAGTGGGATTAATTGGATCGCTCTTTCAAAGAGCCAGCACAGGCACCGATGGGCCGAGTGGCCTCCTTCCGTACTGTATGATTCTACTATGCTGGGATCTCTGAACATTCTCAAAGGTTTGCCTGAAGTGTTACATAGAATGTACAGCACAGAAACAGGCCATTCGGCCCAGTAGGTCCATGCTGGTGTTCATGCTTCGCACGAGCCTCCCTCCCACCCTTTATGTTTATGCTCATTAATTAATTCTTCTCTGTACGCAGCCCCCCCCCCCCATATGGTATGAATCGGTGGGCCCTGCAGCAGAGGAATTTCTGGTCTTAACCCCTCTCTTGCTCCTCAACTTGCTCCCCTTCACCTGCCCTGTGGGCTTCACCAGATGTTTCCTCCTGACCCTCTTTTTCTGAGTCTCCCCCCCACCCCCGAGCTGATGTCTGGGGTGGCCAAGAGTGCTTAAGGTGCTCATAAGGTGGGCCAGCTTCTCGTTCGTCTCTGTTGGCAGGGACATCATTGCTGGAGGCCCCTGCGCACACACAGAAAATGAACATGTCCCACTCCAGAGACTTGAGCACATAATCCAGACCGACACCCCCAGTGCTGGTACTGAGGGAGTGCTGCAGTGTCGGAGGTGCCGTCTTTCAGATGAGACATTAAACCGAGGCCCCGCCTGCCCTCTCAGATAGACATAAAAGGTCCCATGGCCATTATTTCGAAGAAGAGCAGGGGAGTTCTGGCCAATATTTATCCCTCGACCAACATCACTAAAACATTATCTGGACATTATCTTATTGCTGTTTGTGGGTCCCTGCTGTGCTCAAATCGGGGTTGTGAAAGGCGCTATATAAATGCAGGTCTTTCTTTTTCATCGTCCGTGCTTGAAATTGGACATGAATTTAGATTTGAGGTTAGGATCAGATCAGCCATGATCTTATTGAATGGCGGAGCAGGCTCGAAGGGCCGATTGGCCTACTCCTGCTCCTATTTCTTATGTTCTTACGAAATGATTCTGCACGCAGTGCCGAGACCAGCATGTGCTGGTACTGGGGAGATGCGTCTGCACCTTACTGTGTGAATGAGTTTGAAGGGGAAGCAAGAAGTTGAAAAGGACATCTCTCTTGTTGGGGTGGCATCAAGCTGTCTCTGGCAAACACCCTCTGTGGCTTTCACACCCAGGCTTTCAAGAGCTGCCCCTCCATCGCAACACGAGTTGGCAGGACTGCCGTCAGTCATTGGTTTCCGCCTCTGTGGTTCTGGGCTGCCTTCTCCTTTAAAACAGGGGGGAAAAAAAACATCGCTTTCCAACAATAAAAACAGAAAATGCTGGAAACGCTCAGCGGGCCAGGCAGCACCTGTGGAGAGAGAAACAGAGTTAACGGTTCAGGTCGATGACCTGTCGTCAGAACTGGAAGAAGTTAGAAATTTAACAGTTTAGGAATACGATTTAAGAAATGCCATCCGATATGTAACGGCAGAGCAAAGGGGAACTGACCACCCGCCCTCCGCCACAGACCTTCCATTATTGTTCTTTCCTTCTCCGTTAATGGTAGGGCGTTGGGGGGAGTTATAGAACAAAGAGATCTAGGAGTACAGGTTCATAGCTCCTTGAAAGTGGAGTCACAGGTGGATAGGGTGGTGAAGAAGGCATTCAGCATGCTTGGTCTCATTGGTCAGAACATTGAATACAGGAGTTGGGATGTCTTGTTGAAGTTGTACAAGACATTAGTAAGGCCACACTTGGAATACTGTGTACAGTTCTGGTCACCCTATTATAGAAAGGATATTATTAAACTAGAAAGAGTGCAGAAAAGATTTACCAGGATGCTACCGGGACTTGATGGTTTGACTTATAGGGAGAGGTTGGATAGACTGAGACTTTTTTCCCTGGAGAGTAGGAGGTTTAGGGGGATCTAAAATAATGAGGGGCATAGATAAGGTAGATAGTCAAAATCTTTTCCCAAAGGTAGGGGAGTCTATAATGAGGGGGCATAGATTTAAGGTGAGAGGGGAGAGATACAAAAGGGTCCAATTTTTTCACTCAAAGGGTGGTGAGTGTCTGGAACGAGCTGCCAGAGGCAGTAGTAGAGGCGGGTACAATTTTGTCTTTTAAAAAGCATTTGGACAGTTACATGGGTAAGATGGGCATAGAGGGATATGGGCCAAGTGCAGGCAACTGGGACTAGCTTAGTGGTATAAACTGGGCGACATGGACATGTTGGGCCGAAGGGCCTGTTTCCATGTTGTAAACTTCTATGATTCTATTCTCCCCTCACCCCGCCCCTTTCCCTCGCTCCCTCCTTGCTTAAAATCTGTTAAATTTCTAACTTATTCCAGTTCTGATGAAGGGTCATTAACCTGAAACCATTAACTCTGTTCCTCTCTCTACAGATGCTGCCCGACCTTCTGAGTGTTTCCAGCATTTTCTCCTTTTATTTCCAGCGGTATTTTGCCTTTGTTGTAAGTTTCCAGCAATTTGGGTCTAACACGAGTTTCAGCTGAGAGCCTAAAGCTTCAGTCTGGTCCGCCTTGTGTGAATGGAGGACTGCACAGCACGCTGGTGTTGCTCTTTCGTTTTGTGGTACCTTCTGCAATAATTACTTGTCACGGACGTACGGAATCGGTGGGCAGGAAAAGACCAGAAGCCTGGAGCATTATGACTAGACACTTCCTACTCCTCCCACCTGTCCCCCGTGACCTCTACCAGGTCACCCCTCAGCCTTCCCTTTTCTAGAGAAAGGAGCCCCAACCCTGTTTGGCCTTTCCTGATAGTTGTAACCTCTCAGTCCTGGCATCATCCTTGTAAATCTTTGTTGCACCTTCTCTGGCGCCTCTGTATCCTTTGGTAGGAAGAACACAAAAACGGAATATTTTTTAAATGGTGAGAAACTGTTAAATGTTGGCGTTCAGAGGGATTTGGTTGTCCTTGTGCACAAAACACAGAAAGCTATCATGCAGCTACAGCAAGCGGTTAGGAAGGCACATTGTATGTTGGCCTTTATTGCAAGGGGATGGGAGTACAAGAGTAAGGAAGTCTTGCTGCAATTGTACAGGGCTTTGGTGCGACCACACCTGGAGTACTGTGTACAGTTTTGGTCTCCTCACCTAAGGAAGGAGATACTTGCCTTAGAGGCGGTGCAACGAAGGTTCACTAGATTGATTCCTGGGATGAGAGGGTTGTCCTGTGAGGAGAGGTTGAGTAGAAAGGGCCGATACTCTCTGGAGTTTAGATGAATAAGGGGTGATCTCATTGAAACATATAAGATTTTGAGAGGGTAGATGCTGAGAGGCTGTTTCCCCTGGCTTGGAGAGTCTACAACCAGGGGGCATAGTCTCAGGATAAGGGGTCGGCCATTTAAGAGTGAGATAACAAGAAATTTCTTCACTCAGAGGGTTGTGAATCTTTGGAATTCTCTACCCTAGAGGGCTTTGGATGCTCAGCCGTTGAGTATATTCAAGGCTGAGATCGACAGAGTTTTTAGATTCTAAGGGAATCAAGGGATACGGGGATCGGACGGGAAAGTGGAGTTGAGGTTGAAGATCAGCCATGATCTGATTGAACGGCGGAGCAGGCTCGAGGGGCCGTATGGCCTACTCCTGCTCCTATTTCTTATGATCTTATGTCATATTAGAAACCAGAACACAATTTCAGAACTAGCCTCGCTGCGCTCACGAAAAGCGCGCACAGGGGACATGATCTTTATTTGGATGAGCTGGCCTCACTGAATCAGATGGCTCCATTTTTCTCCTCAGGTCACGGAATCGGACCCAAAAGATCCAGAGGGGGAGCTGAGGGAGACCTTTTTTTTTAACGCAGCGAGTTGTGACGATCTGGAACGCGCTGCCTGCAAGGGCGGTGGAAGCAGATTCAATAGTAACTTTCAAAAGGCAATACTTGAAGGGGAAAAATATGCAGGGCTACTGGGGAAAAGAGCGGGGGGGGGGAGGGGGTAGTGGGACTAATTGGACAGCTCTTTCAAAGAGCCAGCACAGGCACGATGGGCTGAATGGCCTCTTTCTGTGCTGTATCATTCTATGATTCTATAACATCCCATGCCGAATCCGGGTAGGACAGTTGCAGAATTTTAAGAGAATGCAAATAAGGACGATCATTCAGACGCAGCAACCATGCATAATCTTTTTGTATCCGTTATTAATATTGTTAATGCATGCCTCACAGGTTAAATATACTGTAATAGATGTAACATCGAGTGCACAGATTTACATTTGTTACCTATTTGTAAACCCTCTAAGTACAGGAAACAATTCAAACACAAATGATGCAGGGTTCCTGCCAGGACTCATAGTAACAGGCTCGTATAGAGACTAAATTATGCTCTTTGGAAAAAATCGGACGGGGATATTTTTGTAATTTGAAGTGTATTCCACGCGTCTAGATGTGAATTCATTGTACACAGTGTTTTACCGATTGTTTTTAATCCAGATGTTTTAAAAGATGTCGTGGCATGTCCTCACTCAATATGTGAAAAGCTGTAATGAAGAAACATTTATATATGTTAATTTATTAAAGTATGTTCAGTTATATCAATCATAATCCGAGAAAAATAACATTCTTTCCTCTAATCTGCTGTGTAAACGTAGTGACCTTGACACCACTTCCTTTCCGAATCGCGAGGAGTTTCATAGAACAGCGATGCTCTGGTCCTTCACTGCCGGCAATCCTAACTCAGATCGTTTAAACACAAATTTATACACCTTATTTTACAATGCAAAATTAAAGTTCGTATCATAACAAATAATACAACATGTAGAATATTGACCAAAACACACAGAATCTGATTTAAGCTGACAGAAGGCCGTGGGCTCGAGTCCCACTCCAGAGACTTGAGCACAAAAATCTAGGCCGACACTCCCCAGTGCCAGTACTGAGGGAGTGCCGCACTGTCGGAGGTGCCGTCTTTCGGATGAGACGTCAAACCCTTTCAGGTGGGTGTAAGAGATCCCACGGCGTTATTTCGAAGAAGAGCAGGGGAGTTCTCCCTGGTGCCCTGGCTATTATTCATCCCTCAACCAACATCACTAAAACTGATGATCTGGTCATTAGCACATTGCCGTTTGTGGGATCTTGCTGTGTGCAAATCGGCTGCCGCGTTTCCCTACATTACAACAGTGACTACATGTCAAAAAGTGCTTCATTGGCTGTAAAGCGCTTTGGGACGTCCTGAGGTCGTGAAAGGCGCTATATAAATGCAGGTTCTTTTGACTGAAATTATACTTGCGCCACCAGGTAATGACAATCACCAGTTTAGCTCAGTTGATTGCACTCTTGCCTCTGGGTCAGAAGGCCGCGGCCTGGAGCCCAACACTAGGACGTAAGTGCATATTCCAGGCCCACAGACCAGTCCAGTCAAACCCTGCAATTTCAGCGGTTCTTGGGATGAGAAGCTAAAAGGAGTTCCCGTCTACTTATTCTGGTCATCCTTGTGGATATTTGCCTTCCGGAGGGAGCTGGACCAGTTCCTGACTGAGGCAGAGATCCCATCATATAGAAGGGAAGCGTCTTTACAGATAACGCTCGGTCCGTGTGATCTGGACTGGTTTCGATCGGCGGAGAGGAATTTTACCAGCAAATTTTCCCCCCTTATTGGATCTGTTTTTTTTGCCTCTCCCAGGAGGTTATACGGCAGTTGGGGGAGAGGGGGCAGTGTGGGGGGAGGGAAGAAGTGTTTATTCGTGGAGATGCTCCGGCTATCATGGTGTGGGGCAGCCTTGATGGACTAACTGCCCGTCAATTTTGTGTGTCCGTAGGCTCCGTATGGTGTTAAGAATCCACAATTTGAAGAATAGCTGTACTGAACAACATCCCTCCCTCAACCAGCTAAAAACAGATTGACTATTCATACATCTCATGGTTGTTGCTGCCGCAGAATGTCGGCAGTGTTCTCCTGAAAGCATGAGGGCAGTTAATAAAGCCTGAAGAAAGACCACAGGATAATGGGTTTTATAAATAGGGGTGTAGAGTACAAGAGCAAAGAAGTGATGACAAATTTGTACCAAACATTGGGTAAAAACAGTGATGTAGCCAGAATTAGTTTAAACTGTGTTCTCGCAAATCCTGTCTTTTCCCCCTCATTGACGCTGATAACATTGGAGAGGATCAGTTTCAGGGCTGAAGACATTGTACTGAAAGGATAGGCACGTATAGATAATTAAATAAATAAATTAGGTGGATGAAATTGAGCTTAAAGGGTTGATAGGATTAAAACACATAGGGGGAAATAAATTGGAAAGGTGTCGTCAACAGTGCTATCAAGCGGCACTCACTCACCAATAACCTGCTCACCGATGCTCAGTTTGGGTTCCGCCAGGACCACTCAGCTCCAGACCTCATTACAGCCTTGGTCCAAACATGGACAAAAGAGCTGAATTCCAGAGGTGAGGTGAGAATGACTGCCCTTGACATCAAGGCAGCATTTGACCGAGTGTGGCACCAAGGAGCCCTAGTAAAATTGAAGTCAATGGGAATCAGGGGGAAAACTCTCCAGTGGCTGGAGTCATACCTAGCACAAAGGAAGATGGTAGTGGTTGTTGGAGGCCAATCATCTCAGCCCCAGGACGTTGCTGCAGAAGTTCCTCAGGGCAGTATCCTAGGCCCAACCATCTTCAGCTGCTTCATCAATGACCTTCCCCCCATCATAAGGTCAGAAATGGGGATGTTCGCTGATGATTGCACAGTGCTCAGTTCCATTCGCAACCCCTCAGATAATGAAGCAGTCCGAGCCCACATGCAGCAAGACCTGGACAACATCCAGGCTTGGGCTGATAAGTGGCAAGTAACATTCGCGCCAGACAAGTGCCAGGCAATGACCATCTCCAACAGGAGAGAGTCTAACCACCTCCCCTTGACATTCAATGGCATTACCATCGCCGAATCCCCCACCATCAACATCCTGGGGGTCACCATTGACCAGAAACTTAACTGGACCAGCCATATAAATACTGTGGCTACAAGAGCAGGTCAGAGGCTGGGTATTCTGCGGCGAGTGACTCACCTCGTGACTCCCCAAAGCCTTTCCACTATCTACAAGGCACAAGTCAGGAGTGTGATGGAATACTCTCCACTTGCCTGGATAAGTGCAGCTCCAACAACACTCAAGAAGCTCGACACCATCCAGGACAAAGCAGCCCGCTTGATTGGCACCCCATCCACCACCCTAAACATTCACTCCCTTCACCACCGGCGCACTGTGGCTGCAGTGTGTACCATCCACAGGATGCACTGCAGCAACTCGCCAAGGCTTCTTCGACAGCACCTCCCAAACCCACGACCTCTACCACCTAGAAGGACAAGAGCAGCAGGCACATGGGAACAACACCACCTGCACATTCCCCTCCAAGTCACACACCATCCCGACTTGGAAATATATCGGCCGTTCCTTCATCGTCGCTGGGTCAAAATCCTGGAACTCCCTTCCTAACAGCACTGTGGGAGAACCTTCACCAAACGGACTGCAGCGGTTCAAGAAGGTGGCTCACCACCACCTTCTCAAGGGCAATTAGGGATGGGCAATAAATGCCGGCCTCGCCAGCGATGCCCACATCCCATGAACGAATGAAAAAAATTATTGGGCGGGGGAGTGTGATCCGCTATTACCCTGTGCCGAATGGTCCCTGCGCAGGCAGGACGAGACTTTTGTGAGGCCTGAGGACTTACCTTCTAGCAGCGTTCAGAATCAGCGTTGACCCGAGGATTCAATGCAATTCACACTTTCCACCAGCAGGGGGAAGCCCCAATCTCTTAAAGGCAGGCTGTCTCTTAAAAATCTCTTAAAGGTAGCTGGTACCTGTTATTTGCTGAAATAACAGTCTGCTGTCTGCATGGAGTCTGAACGGAGACCAGACATCGCTCATGCAAAACACGGATGCACCTCCCGTCCCTATGTTTACAAACTGATGAGTTATGTTGAAATATTGAATAAAGGTTACGCACTACTAAATCCCACATCCTCCAATCTGCACGCCAGACCTCACCAATCTGCTGATCTGAGTTTGTACCAGGCCTGAGAGAGTGCGTGAACCAAGGTTCTCTGCTGATGCACTGGAGATCTTGGGTGCAAGAGGTGAACAGAAGGAGGGACATCCTATATCCGCGGGGGGGAGGGGGGAGGAGCAAGAGGCCCTCCAAACATATACCCGAAAGGCAGTTGGAGGTAACGGGGGACGAAGTCAATGACAGGCACAAGGCATCATGAACATGGATGCAGTACAGGAAGAAGTTCAATGCTTTGACATGAGTGGTCAAGGTGAGTGAGGTCAACTGTCAAGTGGCGTCTCCTACCAACTGCACCACACACTACAGCCCCATCACCCACATACCAACAAACTCTTTCCATCAGTACTCAACTCTCAATCAGATGCTTCCTCTCACCCTCACACATTACCACTGTTGCAAGCCGCCCACCCACAACTCACAGGCCACACACACTGGCAGCTATTCAACCATGATAGGCACATCACCCAGACACACCTCCCGCTTTCTTGCAGGAGAAGGTGGCGCATATCAGGAGGCAGCAAGTGGCGGTGAAATTTAGCCCCTTGAGCCTATTCGCCATTCAATGAGATCATGGTGGACCTGTGACCTAACTCCATATACCCGCCTTAGCCCCATATCCCTTAATACCCTTAGTTCACAGAAATCTGTCAATCTCAGATTTAATATTCACAAGTGAGCTAGCATCAACTGCCATTTGCAGAAGAGCATTCCAAACGTCTCCCACCCTTTGCGCGTAGAAGCATTTCCTAACTTCACTCCTGCACATCCTGGCTCTAAATGTTGGGCTATGGCCCCGCGTCCTAGTATTCAAGTCTAGGAGACCTCCAAAAACAGTTACAAATGTCTGGGCAGCCAGAGGCAATAATCCAGCCACTAACCTGTAAATCCTGCATGGTCCCTTTAGATAACGCTGGTGGGGGGTCCTCCAGGCACTCTAAGACACGTTCAGCTGGTCGGGGTTAAGACTGTGCGTTGAGTTGAGCGTTAGACACCATTTTGGGACTAATAACTTTAAATCAACGTTGCACACTGATTGTATCCATTTTCTCCCTCCTTTACATACTTCCTGCATTTGGTATTTGCGCCTGCGCTAACCAAGATGGCGTCCGGTGCACGTCTCGCTGGAAACGTGTGTGTGCAGCCAAGAGGCCATCTTGGATGTCGGAGAGGCCACGTAGCGCCGAAAGGACGGGCGCTACACGGCCCAATTTAGCGCCCATGGGCTTTTAAAGCACAGGCGTTTGATCACAGCAGGGCATAGTGTAAGAAAGGAGATTGCTCCAATATAAAAGGCAATAGGTTGCTACAGAGCGTACATCAAAGGTTTTGTACAACAAAGCTATGATAGGAAGTAACAGAATGGTGTGACAAGACATGAGGCTCCTCATCCCTATCTGGTAATCTGTTCAAAGAACTGCGAGATTCGTAGAACATCAGATAGTGTTACATCCAGCACGAAACAGACCATAAAAGCAAATGGCATCAGCAGAGATACAGGGGGTGATTTTAAGAACGGGTGGGTTGGGGACGGGCGGGAGTTGAAAATGGTTGTTTTCTGGGTCGCGACCGCAACCCGGCTTCATTTCCGGGTTTAACGTCGACGCGGGAAAGTACGGGCTTCCCGCTGGGAACGCAAAGTCCGAACATTTTGCGGTTGCGACCCAAAAAAAAACCCCAACTATTTTCAACTCCCACCCGCCCCCAACCCACCCGTTCTTGGGGTTTAAAATCACTCCCCACTATGTTTTACTCTGTCGGAAGACCTTCAAGACCAGGTAACGTGAACAGGTTTGGAGAAATGTAAGGAGTTGTCCATCACCGGCATCTCCACATCAGGTTTGGAGAAGCCATTTTCACGGTTCCCCACCGACATCTTACACGCGTGAGCGTTAGGCGTGATGCTGATGCGTATTGCTCTGTAAGGGGTGTTCTAAGATTAATGTTTTAGCAACAATAATAAATGAAGTGAATTCTCAGACATATTACAGTCTCCAGTTTCTCGAATCTGTTAAAAGGATAAGGAAGGAAACTGTCCAACAAGAACACCAGGCCCATCCATGCTCACTCTATCCATTAGACGGGACAATTACATGTAGCACCTCCCCCAAATCTTAGGTAACACTAACTGCTGCAGGAGGCAAAACTAAAACATGTGCTTAATTCCAGGAAAACACTTTGGGAAGTTCCTCCTTCTCCTCCTCCCTGATTCCCTGAGGCAGTCAAACCCACGGTGCATCAATAGGAGATACTTCAATTACCCCACCTCCCCAATATCCTGATGGACATGGGACCAGAAACGACCATCTCCATTCATGGGGGCCGTGTTAAAAGGGCTCACATAGAATGATAGAATCATACAGTGCAGAGGGGAGCCGTTCGGCCCATCGTGCCTGTGCCGGCTCCATGAAAGAGCTCTCCAATTAGTTCCTGCTCTTTCCCCATAGCACTGCAGATGTTTCCAATTCAAGTATTTATCCAAATCCCTTTTGAAAGCTACTCTAAAATCTGCTTCCACCGCCCTTTCAGGCAGTGCATTCCAGATCATCACAACTTTCTTCATAAAATAAATTCTTCTCATCTCCCCTCTGTTACTTTTGCAAATTAGCTTAAAGCTGTGTCCTCTGTTCCCCTGCCACTGGAAATAGTTTTTCCCTATTAACTCTTTCAAAACCCCTCATGATTTTGAACACCTCGATTAAATCTCCCCTTAACCTTCTCTGCTCTAAGGGGAACAATCCCAGCTTCTCCAGTCTCTCCACATATTACATAGGATTTACAGCACAGAAACAGGCCATTCGGCCCAACTGGTCCATGCCGGTGTTTATGCTCCACATGAGTCTCCTCCCACCCTACTTCATCTCACCCTATCAGCATATCCTTCTATTCCTTTTTCCCTCATGTACATATCTGGCTTCCTCTTAAATGCATCTGTGCTATTCGCCTCAACTAAACCATGTGGTAGTGAGTTCCACATTCTAACCACTCTCTGGGTAAAGAAGCTTCTCCTGAATTTCCACCCCTTTGACCAAGCTTTTGCTCACCTGTCCTAATATCTCCGCATGTAGCTCGGTGTCAAATTTTATTTGATAATCGCTCCTGTAAACGCCTTGGGACGTCATACTCTGTTAAAAGCGCCATATAAATGCAAGTTGTTGTTGAATTCCTTGTTGGATTTATGAGTGACTATCTTATATTTATGACCTGTAGTTTTGGACTCCCCGCACAAGTGGGATCATAAAATCACAGAATGATATAGCACGGTAGGAGGCCATTCGACCCATCGTGCCTGTGCCGGCTCTTTGAAAGAGCTCTCCAATTAGTTCCACTTCCCCGCTCTTTCCCCATAGCCCTGTAAATTTTTCTCTTTCGAGTATTTATCCAATTCCCTTTTGAAAGTTACTATTGAATCTGCTTCCACCGCCCTTTCAGGCAGCGCATTCCAGATCGTAACAACTCGCTGTGTAAAAAAATGTTTTCCCCATGTCGCCTTTGGTTCTTTTGCCCATTCATTCTAGTAAATCTCTTCTGCACACGTGAATGGCATGGACCAGTTGGGCCGTTTTACATCTTTAACAATGTTTTACTATGTTGAAAGTGCTATATAAATGCAAGTTGTTGTTGTTGAATGGCCTGTTGCTAAGAAACATAAGAACTAGGAGCAGGAGTAGACAATACAGCTCCTCGAGCCTGCTCCCCCATTCAATCAGATCCTGGCTGATCTTCCACCTCAACTCCACTTTCCCGTCCGATCCCCGTATCACTTGATTCCCCTAGAGTCCAAAAATCTATCGATCTCAGCCTTGAACATACTCAAGGACTCAGCATCCTCTGGGATAGAGAATTCCAAAGATTCACAATCCTCTGAGTGAAGAAATTCCTCCTCATCTCGGTCTTAAATGTCCAACCCCTTATCTTGGGACTGCCCCCTTGTTCTAGACTCTCCATCCAGGGGAAACATCCTCTCAGCATCTACCCTGTCAAGCCCCCTCAGAATCACACGGACTGCAGCGGTTCAAGAAGGCGGCTCACCACCACCTTCTCAAGGGCAATTAGGGATGGGCAATAAATGCCGGCCTCGCCAGCGACGCCCACATCCCATGAACGAATGAAAAAAAAATCTTGTATGTTTCTGCGCTGTAAATTCTCTGTAACTCGTGGTTGGCCGTGTGCCATTGGGGATCTGGGGTGGAGAGTGTTGCATGGACCAGTAGCGACCAACAGTCGTTTGAGCCGTTTCACGGACTCCCAGGCCGCCTGCAATTTCTGCGGCCTGGATGACTCCGTGTTTCATTAATTCACAGGGTGTGGGAGGCTGCAGCCCCTGTTCCACTATTTAAGGGGGCTGCTCCTCAAGTTCTGGCTGCACTTCAGTCCCACGCTCCTGATCTTTGGCCTCCCGGTGAGGTGGGGGTGGTGGGCAGATCGATGGACGTCCTCGTGGGTCTGCTCTCCTGGGCCTGTCCAAGGTGGCGATCCACAGCTCCAGGTTAGACGGGGCGGGGCCCTTGGCGGACGAGGGCGGGGGGGCGGGGGGGTCGCTCCGACTGTCTGCCTCTCTTCCTTTTTTAAAAAATTCATTCATGGGCGAGGCCGGCGTTTATTGCCCATCCCTAATCGCCCCCACTTTGAGAAGGTGGTGGTGAGCCGCCACCTTGAACCGCCGCAGTCCGTGCGGTGACGGTTCTCGGGCGGCTCCTGGAGACGGAGCTCGCGGCGTCTGCCGGTGCGCTCGAGGCTTTCCGCGACCGGTGGGGTGGGGGCGGAGTGCGTCCTGGATGGCCACGATAAAATCATGATTTGGCCACTGTTATTTGGTTTGATTTAAATAAAACACACCCTAACCACCCTAAAGTGGGGGGGGGGGGGGGGGGGAAAGAATTTCAAATAAGAACTTGTGCTTGGCTCGGCGATCGATTGCGGTGGCTGGTTGTAGTTCCTCCCGCTCTGTTGCCCGGGGCAACGGTTGGATTGGAGCTGCGCTCGATTGAGGCGGTCTGTCACTAAGGGGCTGTCCGATGCGGCAAATGGAGTCGCTCTGCGAGTATCTCATGTACTTCCCGGCCGGGCCGGTGCCGGATTACACCCGGTACCGGAGCCTGCCCCGCCGGAGCCACCTCTACCTGGGCGAGACGGTGCACTTTGTGCTGGTGGTGCGGTGCCGGAGCCGGCGGGAGGGCGGCGAGGGAGGAGGCGGCGGCGGCGGCGGCCTGCTCTCCCTGGACGGCCTGGGCTGGAGGCAGCTGTCGTCCTCCCTCTCCGCCCTGGCCAGCGTCTGCCCCGGCCTCAAGAGGCAGGACAACCCGCTGCAGGATCATCACCAGCCCAGCCTGGCAGGCAGGGAGCTGGGCCTGGGACTGGGCCTAGGCCCCGGCCCGGGCGAGGACGACGACGACGAGGAGGCCGAGGCCGAGGCCGCGGAGCAGGGCAAGAAGGGCTTCCGGGAGTGCCGAGCGCTCCTCACGCACAACGGGAACCCGTGCAAGGACGGCGGCTGCAAGAGCCAGGTGAGCGCCGGCACCTGGGCCTCGGGCTCTCTCCCCATGGCACGCCCGCCTGCTGCCGTGTTTGGTGGGGTAGTGCCAGTGGGCTAGTGGGTGTGTTTGGTGGGGTAGTGCCAGTGGGCAGTGGGTGTGTTTGGTGGGTGGGGTAGTGCCAGTGGGCTAGTGGGTATGTTTGGTGGGGTAGTGCCAGTGGGTTGTGGGTGTGTTTGGTGGGTGGGGTAGTGCCAGTGGGCTGTGGGTGTGTTTGGTGGGTGGGGTAGTGCCAGTGGGCAGTGGGTGTGTTTGGTGGGGTAGTGCCAGTGCGTGTGGGTGTGTTTGGTGGGGTAGTGCCAGTGGGCAGTGGGTGTGTTTGGTGGGTGGGGTAGTGCCAGTGGGCAGTGGGTGTGTTTGGTGGGTGGGGTAGTGCCAGTGGGCTGTGGGTGTGTTTGGTGGGTGGGGTAGTGCCAGTGGGCTGTGGGTGTGTTTGGTGGGGTAGTGCCAGTGGGCTGTGGGTGTGTTTGGGGTAGTGCTAGTGGGTGTGTTTGGTGGGGTAGTGCCAGTGGGCTGTGGGTGTGTTTGGTGGGTGGGGTAGTGCCAGTGGGCTGTGGGTGTGTTTGGTGGGGTAGTGCCAGTGGGTTGTGGGTGTGTTTGGTGGGTGGGGTAGTGCCAGTGGGCTGTGGGTGTGTTTGGTGGGGTAGTGCCAGTCGGTTGCGGGCGTGTTTGTTTAAGTTGATTGAATCATTAATCCTTTGAGTTTATCGACATGTGAACACATGTCTTAGCTGACAAACATAATGAAACTAGCTGGGGTCACAACACTTCCCGGTTATCCTGAGTTCACATTCTTTGTGTTGGTAACATTACGAAGGAGTCCTACTTCCCCTGGTACCTAATTGTTCAGAATTGTGTTCCTAGCAGTTCGTTTACAGCATAGCTGCGTATCTAATATTGTTGCACTGTTTACCTGCAGTGTACTGGTATTTGGGGTATTAGCTGTTAACATTGCAGCTCCTTCCCTGTAAAGAAACAGAAGAAGGAACCATGGCATGTGTTTGGTGTTTTCCACTGTAACTGAAAGTTACTCAAAACAGTAGGTTCCGCTTGTACTCCAGACCACTGACCATTGTTTTTTGTTCTGAAGTAAATAATGTAGGTAGAATTGTGATGTGTTGCCAATACCCATTATTATAAACCGTTATAATTATGACTGTTGTAACCGGTTACTTTTGCTCTGGGCAAGAGCGACTTGAAGAATGTTGCCCTCCAGCCAGGTGTTTCCAGTGGTTGTCATTAAAATCTAATGTATGTCGAGTGCACACACCCAAAATGTGGAGCAATCGTGCTAGACATCGGTATCCGGTCCGGCATCGCCTTAAATTTAAAATTCTCATCCTTGTGTTCAGATCCCTCCGCGGCCTCTTCCCCTTCCTTATCTCTGTAACCTCCTCCAGCCCTACAACACTCCCAGATCACTGCGGTCCTCCAATTCTAGCCTTTTGCACATCCTCGATTTTCATCGCCCCACCATTGGCGGCCGTGCCTTGAGCTGCCTGGGCCCTAAGCTCTGGAATTCCCTCCCTAAATCTCTCCGCCCCTCTCTTCCTTATGAGGCGCTCCTTAAGATCTACCTCTTTGACCAAGCTTTTGGTCACCTGTCCTTACATCTCCATGTGGCACGGTGTCAGATCATTGTCTGATAATTGTTCATGTGAAGCGCCTTGGGACGTTTTACTACGTTAAAGGCACTATATAAATGCAAGTTGTTGTTGTTATGATTATGCGGTTTTAACATGTAAAAGTTAAGAATACCGTTGCCTCTGAGTGAGCTGTGCATTTCCAGCATCTTCTGTTTTTTATTGTAGATCTCAAGCATTTGGATACTTTAAAATTTCTTCCATACTGGTGTCAACTTATTTCGTAGCATTCTCATCTCTGATTCAGAAGGTTGTGGGTTCGGACCCCATTTTTGACGTGGGTGCCAAACGTAGGCAGACACTTGCACTGTGCCCTGCAGTGCTGCATTGTTGGAGGTCACTCTTTCCCACGAGATGATAAACCACGTTCCCATCTACCTGTTCAGGTGACAATATCTGAATAAGAACTAGGAGTTCTCTGGTATTGTGAAAAAACATTCCTCCCTCAACTAAGGCCATCCCGAACTGATCATTTGCTTATTTCTTCGTTTGGCATTTCTGGGACCTTGCTATGTACAAATTTAGTTGCCTTATTTAACAACACTTCACAAGTCATTCATTAATCATCAAAATGCTCTGGGATGTCCTGAGGGCACAATAATACATTGTTTAAATGCAAGGGTTCGTTCTTTTCTGAGCCATTTTCGTCCCTTGACACTACTTTCCTTGGTTTCCTACATTACAACAGTGACTACACTTCAAAGCACTTCATTGGCTTCAAGCACTTTGGGACGTCCTGAGGTCGTGAAAGGCGCTATAGAAATGCAGGCCTTTATACAGGATTTTATGTTACTTTAGTTATTTTGCAGAAGATATCACTTGATAATTTGCTGGAGACTCCTTCCTGGTCATTTATCTCATTGCTGTTTTGCGGGAACATGAGAAACAGGAGTCGGCCATTCAGCCCCTCGAGCCTCTTCTGCCATTCAATTAGATTGTGTCTCGTCTGTACCTGAACTCCATTTACCCATCTTTTCTTCATATCGCTTGGTACCTTTAACTAACAAAAATCTAACAATCTAAGTCTTATTGACCCAATATCCATAGCCTCTTGGGGGTAGACAGTTCCAGATTTCCACATGGAATCTTTCTATGTGTAAATTGGCTGTCACATTTCCCAACAGTACAACAGTGACTACACTTCAAAAGTACTTAATTGGCGGTGAAGCACTTTGGGACGTCCCTAGGTCATGAAAGGCGCTATATGAATGTAAACCCTTTCTGCCATGTCAGCCGTGGCTCAGTGGCTAGCACTCTCACCTCTGAGTCAGAAGGTTGTGGGTTCGAGTCCCACTTCAGAGACTTGAGCACATAATCTGGGCTGACGTTCACAGCGGAGCGCTGAACTGTCGGAGGTGCTGTCTTTCGGATGAGACGTTAAACCGAGGCCCCGTCTGCCCTCCCAGGTGGATGTAAAAGATCCCATGGCCACTATTTCGAAGAGGAGCAGGCAGGTTCTCCCTGGAATCCAGGCCAGTATTTATCCCTCAACCAGCATCGCTTTAAAAAAAATTATCTGGTCATTAACACATTGCTACGTGGGACCTTGTGCACAAATTGGCTGTCGCGTTTCCTACATTACAACAGTGACTACACTTCAAAAGTATTTATTTAAGTGTTTTGGGATGTCCTGAGGTCGTGAAAGGCACTATATAAATGCAATCTTTTTTTTCTTTTTCTTTTGATCAAGAAATTAAACAAGTGTCAGCATAAAATGTGCAGTGGTCCAGTGTTCTGTCATCACTTCATCATTTCCCTTTGATTGTGTGCAATAAACTGTATGTCATCAAGCTCTGCTGTGCTGTTTGGTGCAGTGTTGTGAATATCTGACCAATGCATGGCAGTTGCCCTAACATTTTGGGCTAATGGTGACCATGCAGGATAAATACATTTCCAAGACCACCAAGCTCTAGCTAAGCGAAGCGAACGCGACCCTAAATTGATTAACAAACAAATTGGAAGTGAAAAGGGAAAGATTTGGCCTGTGCAAATCCTGCAGGGAGAAAGGGGAAGGGGCTCCCTGGGATGTATACAGGAAATTACAGGAACATGTTAAAAGGGTGATCAGCGGGGCAAAGCAACACCTGGTAAAAGACACAGCAGTTGAGGCTAGCATAACCGTAACACATTCTATCAGAGCACAACAGTGTAAAGGCAGTCAGAGATGGGGCGAACACCATAAAAGATGGGTTTGAAACTGAGGAACACAAAATACTCTGACTATTTCCTCCAACTATTTAATGTGGATATTACAGATGAACAGCCTTTTAGAAAGGAACAAAGGGAAGGTGGGAGGTAGAAATAAAAACACAGAAAACTGGAGGAAAAAGCAACCTCCCCTGTGTCTTACCCCGCCCCCCGCCCTGTCCCAGCTATTCACATGTTCTCTGTATCCTGGAAATGGCATTAATTTCTTTGATTCCTCTCTATGCCTCCTATTGTCTCATGCTAATATCCAGTCTGCCATTTATGCATTTCGAATTACCCACCTAAGCATTGCACAGTCATTCTATTTCTTTGTGTGTTTTTGTTCCACTTCACCTTGCTCTGCTCCTTTTTTAAATGCTGTTAAGATCTTCCAGTTCTGACGAAGGGCCCATCCCTGAAATGTCTCTCCTCTGCACAGACGCTAACTGACCTGCTGAGTGTTTCCAACGTTTTCCATTTTTGCTTCAGGATATGATCGTCCTGTATCCTGGTCACAGGACTGGAATCTTTCCTGAACTGTTTGAAAACACTGAAGTTGCTAACAGTCCAAGAATAGGCTTGCTACCGTCATAGAATCATTGATATTACAGCACGGAAGGAGGCCTGTTGTTCTGGGCTGATGCTAGTTCTTCCCTGTATCTCTTTTCTGTTATTCCTGTTCAATACTTTTCCAATTCCCTTTTATCAGGAAAGGCTGAACAGGCTGGGGCTCTTTTCCCTAGGAAAAAGAAGGCTGAGGGGCGACCAGATAGAGGCCTTTAAAATTATAACGGGATTTGATAGGGTAGATGTAGAGAAGATGTTTCCACTTGTGGGGGGAGACCAAAACTCGGGGCCATAAATATAAGAAAGTCACTAATAAATCCAATAGGGAATTCAGGAGAAACCTCTTTATCCAGCGAGTGGTTAGAATATGGAACTTGGTACCACAAGGAGTCTAATCCCCATATCCCTTGATTCCCTTGGAGTCCAAAAATCTATTGATCTCAGCCTTGAGTATATTTAACAACTGAGCATCCACAGCTCTCTCGGGTAGAGAATTCCAAAGATTCACAACCCTCTGAGTGAAGAAATTCCTCCTCATCTCAGTCCTAAATGGCTGACCCATTATCCTGAGACTATGCCCTCTAGTTCTAGATTCTCCAGCCAGGGAAACAGCCTCTCAGCATCTACCCTGTCAAGCCCTCTCAAATTCCTATGTTTCAATGAGATTAGCTGTCATTCTTCTAAACTCCAGAGAGTATAGGCCCATTTTACTCAATTTCTCCTCATAGGACAACCCTCTCATCCCAGGAATCAATCTAGTGAACTTTCATTGCACCGCCTCCAAAGCAAGTATATCCTCCTTTAGGTAAGGTGACCAAAACTGTACGCACTACTCCAGGTGTGGTCTCACCAACACCCTCTACAATTGCAGCAAGACTTCCTTACTCTAGTACTCCAATCCTCTTGCATAAAAGCCAACATACCATTTGCTTTCCTAATTGCTTGCTGTACCTGCATGTTAATTTTCTGTGTTTCATGTACAAGGACACCCGAATCTCTGTGAATGCTGACATTTAATAATTTCTCACCATTCAAAAAATATTCTGTTTTTCTATTCTTCCTACCAAAGTGAATAAACTCACATTTCCCCACATTATACTCCATCTGCCACCTTCTTGCCCATTCACTTAGCCTGTCTATATCCCTTTGCAGACTCTTTGTGTCCTCCTCACAGCTTAATTTCCCACCTAGTTTTGTATTGTCAGCAAACTTGGATACATTACAGTCAGTCCCTTCATCTAAGTCATTAATATAGATTGTAAATAGCTGGGGCCCCAGCACTGATCCTTTTGGCACCCCACTACTTACAGCCTGTCATCCTGAAAATGCCCCGTTTATCCCTACTCTCTGTTTTCTGTCCATTAACCAATCCTCTATCCATGCTAATATATTACCCCCAACCCCATGAGCCCTTATCTTGTGTAACAACCTTTTGTGTGGCACCTTATAGAATGCCTTTTGAAAATCCAAATATGCTACATCCACTGGTTCCCCCTTTATCTACCCTGCTAGCTACATCCTCAGAAAACTCTTAATAGACTTGATAAACATGATTTTCCTTTCATAAAACCATGTTGACTCTGCCTAATCATATGATTTTCTAAGGGCCCTGTTACCACTTCCTTATTAATGGATTCCAGCATTTTCCCGACTACTGATGTCAGGCTAACTGGCCTGTAGTTTCCTGTTTTCTCTCTCCCTCCTTTCTTGAATAGTGACGTTACATTTGCTGCCTTCCAGTCAAGGGCTGCAATTTCCTTCCTATAATGGGGTGCCCAAAACTGCATGCAGTTGTCCCACTGTGGACTAATACAACGTCTTGTACAACTTCAATATCATTTCCTTGCCTTTCCTAATATATAACTTTAAAAAATCCCAGGATCCTATTTCTCTCTTCATGGCCTTTTCTACCTGCACCTCCCACTTTGAAATATCTATGTATCTGCACTAGTAGATCTCCCTTCCTCCACTCACAACAAAATTGCACCTTTTTAAAAGAAAGAGCTTGCATTTCTATAGCGCCTTTCGCAACCTCAGGACGTTCCAAAGCGCTTTACAGCCAATGAAGTACTTTTGAAGTGTAGTCACTGTTGTAATGTAGGAAACGTGGCAGCCAATTTGCACACAGCAAGCTCCCACAAACAGCAGTGTGATAATGACCAGATAATCTGCTTTTAGCTGTTGGTTGAGTGATCCATGTTGGCCCAGGGCACCGGGAAGAACTGCCCTGCTCTTCATATTAGCGCCGTGGGATCTTTTACGCCCACCTGAGAGGGCAGATGGGATCTCAGTGTAAGGTTTCATCCAAAAGATGCACCTCCTACAGTTCTGCACTCCCTCAGTACCGGCACTGGGAGTATCAGCCTGGATTATGTGCTCAAGTCTCCTGAGTGGGACTTGAACCCACGACATTCTGACTCGAGTGATGAGTGTGCTACCAACTGAGCCATTAGACATGTTAATGGAGCAGGTCGATAGATGGCAGAGGAAATGTGAAGTCATACATTTTGGGGGGAATAGAAAAAAGGGATAAATGAGAAGACTCTAAGAGTGGAGCAACAGAGATACCTTTTTAAAGATGAAAGTGCAGGTAGGAAAGGTCATTTTAAAAAAAAAACAGTAAATAGTATTCTGGGATTTGTATTCAAAAGCAAAGAAGTTGATGAATTTGTGTAAGAGATTGGTTGGAATATTGGGTGCAGTTCTGGGCACCCCATTATAGAACACATATTAGAACCAAGGACAGGGTACAGTGAGGATTCACTAGAATGATACCATGACTGAGGGGTAATAAATGTGAAGAAATGCTTGATACATTGAGCCTTTTTTCACAGCAGCAGCGAAGGTTAACGGGGATCTGATAGAGGCCGTCAGAATTATAAGAGGCTTTGACAAGGTAAATAGGGAGATTATTTCCACTGCTTGGTGAATTTGGTAAAAACTGAGGATCATCAGGAGAAGGAAGAATTTCTGTTCATACAGAGGGGTGTCAGAACATGCATCGACGCAGAGATTAAAACAAGTATTTGAAAAGGAAGAATATAAAAAGACCAGGCGTGAGAAAAGGGGTTAGGTAGCGCCAGGTGAAGAGCTAGCACTGGCACAGATACGACTGGCTGAATGGTCTCCTTCTGTACTGTCATTGTTTTTAGAAATGCAAGCAAAATATCTACGTTTTATATACCCACCATTATGCTGAACAGCAATTCTGATGGCAGCACTGCTTCTATTAGAGGTCACTGAGGATACGAAACACATTAAGATTAGTCTTTGTCTCTCTTGGTAGAAAAAGCAGGAATTATAGGACAGTGCCTGGAGAAAATGAAAGTGTTTGCCTCAACTCAGTCTGGACCCACTGGGGTAGAATCATTGTTGCCAGCACTTGCAAAATAAATTGTTGATGAAATCGCATTTTTCTTTTAATGCTTGCAATTCACAGGGTTGGAACAGAATTTTTCACACACTGCTGTGAATTGCCGCATTAAAACAACAGTGCGAAATCAATAAATCGTTAACGGAATCATAAATGTTGGCAGCGCTGAGATATATATATATATATATATATATATATATATAGAAAATTGTGCTGCTAAACCCTGCAACCCAGTTGTGTTCTCAACGGGTTATGTAAAGCTTGTTTCCATTTTACTTGAGTATTCTCAAACACGCCTTCATTAAGAAAGAGTTGCATCACACCACTGGCAAAGGCCTCTGGAGACAATTGAAAATTATTCGAGGAAGGAATTAAAACAATGGATGAGAATAAGAAATGGAGCCATTGCATTAAATCTGCAGTGCTCAGCATTTAAACTGCATCACGTTCTATGTGCACTACTTGGGACATGAGCCTCAAGTTAAAGTTTTTGCATTTACATGTAATCCTGTCTTGTGTGTTCAACATTTTCCCCCCAACCAGCATCACTAAAACAGATGATCTGGTCATTATCACATTGTTGTTTGTGGGTCCTCACTGTGCAAATTGGCTGCTGCGTTTCCTACATTACAACAGTGACTACACTTCAAAAGTACTTCACTGATTGCAAAACACTTTGGGACATCCTGAGGTTGTAAAAGGTGCTATAGAAATAGCAAGTTCCTTCTTTCTAACAAAGCCCATGAATTTTAAAGTTGCTCTGTCACAGTTGTAGAAAATCTATACTAATATCTACTCTCTTAATTCAATCATAATTTTCTTTATCTTTCCCCCCACCCCCCCCAATTCTCAGTTATTGCCTCCCTCTCTGTCTCTTGTATCCCCACACCACACAGTGTTCTCGAACGAGATCAAGAAGGGAATCGGCTCAGAGTCCTTTACCACTTCAGTAAAGGGGGGATGGCGAATGCCTTTTCAAATACTGTAAAGGTTTATTCCAGTGGAAGCCTTAGGTAATGCTTATTTTGCAACTGCTCTTAAGCGTCTTAGCATTATCCACCTCCACTTGAGTTTAATCCAAGGATCCCATTGATGCTGTTGCTAATCAGTTCTGCAGTTTGTTAACCCTACAACTCTCCAAGATCTCTGCGCTCCTCCATTTCTGGCCTCTTGCGTATCTCCGATTTTCATCGCTCCACCATTTGCAGCTGTGGCTTCAGCTGTCCAGGCCCTAAGCTCTGGAATCCCCTCCCTAAACCTCTCCGCCTCTATGACGCTCCTTAAAACCTACCTCTTTGACCATTAAGTGGTGGGGCAAAGGAAGTGGGGGGTGCACAAGAGGCCAGAGTTGGAGGAACGCAGAATTTTTGGAGGGTTGTAGTGCTGGAGGAGGTTACGTAGATAGGGAGGAGCGAGGCCATGGAGAGCAAAACTATGTACAGGTTGTCTTAGGGTACAGTTACAATGTCACTTTTGCATTGCTGTGAAGAGTTTTTTAACGGAGTTCTGCAATGGTTGTAAGCACATACGGGCCGAACTCTCGTAGTGGGTTCACAATCCGCTGTGACGGGAATCTTTCCTGCTGCGATTAACTCTCGGTTTAATTTCAGCCTTAAAAAGTACAGTCACAAGAACGTTTTTAACGTGACAATTGAGCAAGGGTCAGGATTACTCCAAACGCAGCTAGTTTCAGGTCTTCAGAGTGAACACCATTCAATCACTCATTCGGCAATTAAGCCAGGACAAAAGCCAAAAGAAATCACTTAAACAAATAACATATTACACAAAACTGATTAAACATATTGTGGCATAGAAGTCCATTGTGCAGTTAGATAACTTCATTTTCTAGTTAATGAAGATTCCTCTAACAAAGGAGTGATAGAAGATTAGAATTAACCCTGCAAAGACAAATGGGATAAAAAGTGCCCTTTTTTTCTCTCATAGTTAGTGGTTCTGATCTCATGATTGTTCCCCTGTATGAATGTTGTAATGCCATTGAAATGAACACAGAAATGGTTTGCAAATACACACCAATTTTTAGGACAAGACCAGCAACTAGTAAAGTTCCAGTATACGGAACAGGCTCCCTAGGGAGATGGTGGAAGCAGTTAGTATTGATTCATTAAAATGCAAATTAGTTAGATTTCTTTCAGAGATATTAATTTGCTTTACGGTATATGAGTATTTTGAGCCATGACGTGGTGAGTGTAGCATGCTTGGGAGGAACAGGTGACTTTGGACCTCTGGTTCCCAAAGCTCTCCACCACTGGGGGTTTTTCTCGCCTCATGTCAAGGTCTGTTGCAGACTAATTGATGGAGATTGATTGCTACGACTGGTCAACAACTCCATTATCGTCGTATTAAACGACCACCAGGATGGTAGAAGGCGAACTAGATGGACCTTGGTCTTTTATCGTCTAGCAATTCTTATGATTCTATTTTTCAGCAGAACTGTACATACCTCAATACAGCACAGGGTCACACTACAGCTTTCACAATGAGAGCAAAATATACTAGGCCCTAAGCTCTGGAATTCCCTCCCTAAACACCTCTACCTCTCTCTCCTCCTTTAAGACACTCCTCAACACCTACGTCTTTGACCAAGCCTTGTCCTTATATCTCCTTTGGCTCGGTGTCAGATTTTGTCTGATGACGCTCCTGTGAAGTGCCTTGGGATGTTTTACTATGTTAAAGGTGCTGTATAAATGCAAGTTGTTGGTGTTGCTTGAAGGAGGAATGTTGGCCAAGACACCAGTAGAATTCCCCGCTCTTCTTTCCATTAGTGCCTTTGGGATCTTTTATGTCCACTTAGGCCCAACACCGTGCTCATGTTTAAAATCTCATCCAAAAGGCAGTACCTCCGACAATTCAGCACTCCCTCCGTAATGCACTGAAATGTCCGCCTCGATTATGTGCTGACATCATGGATTGGACTGGAACCCACAATCTTATGACTCTTGGTGAGAGTGCTCCAAGCTGAACCAAATTAATACTTCTGGTTGGGTTTGGTTGCATTTTCAGTGGCACAGAACAAGTACTCAAGCAGAATATAACTATGCATTCATTATATTAAACTTATAAATAGTTCCATTTGGAAAAAGAGCAAACATAATAAGCTGTAATAACAAGGGGAAAAATCAGCATCTTACATTTATGTTGGGCCCTGTACCTAGAAAAACATCTCGATATTTACAAAGGCATGAGAGGAAAAATTCAGAATCAAAGCAGAATAAAAATGCCAATTGAATGTTGATGCATCAAATCCTTAAGAGTTGGCCTAAAGAATCATAAAACAAGGAAGGGAAGAGGGTGATAGAAGTATAACTGCTAGTTTCAGATAAAAGTTCTATGTATTGAGAGCATCGACTTTTAATTGGACTCTGTACTAAATTTTTGTACTAAAAATAATTTTAAAAGCTGCCCATTTAGCAGCTGAATTGGAATCTTCAAATCTATAGTGGAAGACTAAAGACACTGCTCCCTCTTGCTACTGCACCACTTCTGTCTTTTAATAAATTGCCACCAAATGTTGGGAGCTTTTCTGGTAGATTTACAAGGATGATACCAGAGCTGAGAGGATATACCTATCAGGCTGGGGCTCTTTTCTCTGAAAAAGAGAAGGCTGGGGGGTGACTTGATAGAGGCCTTTAAGATTATGAAAGGGTTTGATAGGGTAGACGTAGAGAAGATGTTTTCACTTGTGGGGGAGACCAAAACTAGAGGTCATAAATATAAGATAGTCACTAATAAATCCAATCGGGAATTCAGGAGAAACTTCTTCACCCAGAGAGTGGTGAGAATGTGGGACTCACTACCACAAGGAGTAGTTGAGATGAATAGCATAGGTGCGTTTAAGGGGAAGCTAGATAAACACATGAGGCAGAAAGGAATAGAAGGATATGCTGATAGGGTGAGATGAAGCCAGTCTTCGGCCAATTCGATTCACTTCACGTGATATCAAGAAACGGCTGAGTGCACTGGATACAGCAAAGGCTATGGGCCCCGACAACATCCCAGCTGTAGTGCTGAAGACTTGTGCTCCAGAACTAGCTGCGCCTCTAGCCAAGCTGTTCCAGTACAGCTACAACACTGGCATCTACCCGACAATGTGGAAAATTGCCCAGGTATGTCCTGTCCACAAAAAGCAGGACAAATCCAATCCAGCCAATTACCGCCCCATCAGTCTACTCTCAATCATCAGCAAAGTGATGGAAGGTGTCGTCGACAGTGCTATCAAGCGGCACTTACTCACCAATAACCTGCTCACCGATGCTCAGTTTGGGTTCCGCCAGGACCACTCGGCTCCAGACCTCATTACAGCCTTGGTCTAAACATGGACAAAAGAGCTGAATTCCAGAGGTGAGGTGAGAGTGACTGCCCTTGACATCAAGGCAGCATTTGACCGAGTGTGGCACCAAGGAGCCCTAGCAAAATTGAAGTCCATGGGAATCAGGGGGAAAACTCTCCAGTGGCTGGCGTCATACCTAGCACAAAGGAAGATGGTAGTGGTTGTTGGAGGCCAATCATCTCAGCCCCAGGGCATTGCTGCAGGAGTTCCTCAGGGCAGTGTCCTAGGCCCAACCATCTTCAGCTGCTTCATCAATGACCTTCCCTCCATCATAAGGTCAGAAATGGGGATGTTCGCTGATGACTGCACAGTGTTCAGTTCCATTCGCAACCCCTCAGATAATGAAGCAGTCCGTGCCCGCATGCAGCAAGACCTGGACAACATCCAGGCTTGGGCTCATAAGTGGCAAGTAACATTCGCGCCAGATAAGTGCCAGGCAATGACCATCTCCAACAAGAGAGAGTCTAACCACCTCCCCTTGACATTCAACGGCATTATCATCGCCGAATCCCCCACCATCAACATCCTGGGGGTCACCATTGACCAGAAACTGAACTGGACCAGCCATATAAATACTGTGGCTACGAGAGCAGGTCAGAGGCTGGGTATTCTGCGGCAAGTGACTCACCTCCTGACTCCCCAAAGCCTTTCCACCATCTACAAGGCACAAGTCAGGAGTGTGATGGAATACTCTCCACTCGCCTGGATGAGTGCAGCTCCAACAACACTCAAGAAGCTCGACACCATCCAAGATAAAGCAGCCCGCTTGATTGGCACCCCATCCACCACCCTAAACATTCACTCCCTTCACCACCGGCGCACTGTGGCTGCAGTGTGCACCATCCACAGGATGCACTGCAGCAACTCGCCAAGGCTTCTTCGACAGCACCTCCCAAACCCGCGACCTCTACCACCTAGAAGGACAAGAGCAGCAGGCGCATGGGAACAACACCACCTGCACGTTCCCCTCCAAGTCACACACCATCCCGACTTGGAAATATATCGCCGTTCCTTCATTGTCGCTGGGTCAAAATCCTGGAACTCCCTTCCTAACAGCACTGTGGGAGAACCGTCACCACACGGACTGCAGCGGTTCAAGAAGGCGGCTCACCACCACCTTCTCGAGGGCAATTAGGGATGGGCAATAAATGCTGGCCTCGCCAGCGACGCCCACATCCCGTGAACGAATAAAAAAAAAATGAAGTAGGGAGGGAGGAGGCTCCTGTGGAGCATAAACACCAGCACAGACCAGTTGGGCTGAACGGCCTGTTTCTGTGCTGTACATTCTATGTCATTTAATTCTTTCTCTTGAGACATGGTCTTTACTGCGGAAAACTATCCATGAGATTTTTTTCTCGAGGATGTCGCAGCATTTGTTTCTGTTGGAGGTTAGATCACACACTCTTATCTCAACTGCAAGAAACTTGGGTGGGGGGGGTGCAATCCATTCTGCCTTTCCACCTTGACCTGTCATTTAAGTCTATGAATAGAAACCAATCTCAGTATTTTCATCTCCCTGCTGGTTTGGTAGGGAGCCCAACTACATCCACTCTGTGTGTTGAATTCGATCTGTTCTTGAAGTTGACTTAAGGATTCAGTGATTGTGCCTTCTAAGTTATTTTGCACTCGATTGCTTCGCTTTCAGTCTAAAGTACTTGAAAATATAAACAGTCACAAAAAAAAAGAAAAATGCTGAAAATTTCTCCCACCTGAACGGAAAAATCCCTTTGATTTGAGGAGGAAGCAACTGCCCAGGGAGGTCTTGCCATATTTGGGGCCCCTCGGATACCTTGAGTGGCAGGTCTGTCCTCTGTTTTGGAATGGGGATCAGTGCGCGGTTTGTGTTGCACTATTGTGACCCAGAACGGGGAGGGATTCTCATCCTCTGTCTGAAATTATACTTGCTGGCTGAGATAGGATCTGATTCTCCACGAGGCTGCGTTCTCACTGGGAAAAGATGAAATTTCCGTCAGACAAGGGAACATCATAAACAAATTTGCTACAACTTTTGCATTTATATAGTGCCTTTTAACGTAGTTTAAACAGTCCCAACGCGCTTCTCAGGAGCAATTATCAGAGAGAACTTAACACCAAGCCGCATAAGGAGACATTAGGACAGGTGACCAAAAACTTGGTCAAAGAGGTAAGTTTTAAGGAGCGTCTTAAAGGAGGAGAGAGAGGCGGTGAGGTTTAGGGAAAGAATTTCAGAGCTTAGAGCCTAGACAGCTGAAGACACGGCTGCCAATGGTGGAGTGATGAAAATCGGGGATGCTCAAGAGGCCAGAATTGTAAGGATACATTGACCTTGGAGGGGGTGCAGTGCAGATTCACCAGATGACCAGGGTTGAAAAGGTTAAATTAGGAGGACAGATTGCATAAACTTCCTTGTATTCCCTTGAGCTTAGAAGATTGCAGGAGTTCTGATCGAGGTGTTTAAAATGATAAAAGGATTCAATAGGGTAGATGCAGAGAAACTATTTCCTCTGGTGGGGGAATCCAGAACAAGGGGGAAAAATCTTTAAAATTAGAGCCGGGCCATCCAGCAGCGAAATGAGGAAGCAGTTTTTCACATAGAGTAGTGGAAATCTGGAACGCTCTTTCCCCAAAAGTCTGTAGATGTTGGGTCAATTGAAGACCGAGATCAATAGAATTTTGCTAGGGATATGGAGCAAAGGCGGGTAAATGGAGTTGAGGTGCCAATCAGCCATGATCTAATTGAATGGCGGAACAGGCTCGAGGAGCTGAATGCCCCACTCCTGTTCCCTATGTTCCTGACTCCAGAGGAACATTACAGTCTTCTAACTCGCTGCTTGACATCCGACCTTTGTCATAAGAGCACGTTGGGGTGTTTCGATTCTCGGAAGGCCTGGATTAATGTTTGTGGCCATTCCTGGGTCAGCTGACCTGATATTCAGAAGAAAATGGACGGATGGTTTTGATAGTTAAGTTGCACCGTTCCTGTTGATATGTGTGACAACCTTTTTTCATGGAAGAGATTAAATTGTGAGGCAATCACCGCACAATTAATATGATTTACCCCGCAGCGCATTGTTGGGATAGCGCAGCTCCATATAGAATATAACCTGTGGCGCAGTGTGACGAGCTGAAGGTTTGACAATGGCTCCAAGACCAAGGCTTAAGGGATTTAAGCAGTTACAGGAACCGCAGACAATGAGTCAGGGCCTTGAAGGTACTCCAAAATTCAGTTTGTTTACTGTAATAAGTGTGGTTTAGCTTTGTACTCTTCCAGAGATTTCCCTTTAGGCGTTTTTCTGCTTGGAGTTGGCATTTACCATGATCGCTGCCTTTGCGGCTACTGCTATGCTTTTCTTCTATCTAAATCTGTGTTATGTGATGAGCAGAGAGGGTGATTTATCATTCCTCTCTTTCCCCGCCCAGTTGCTACTCCTAGGTTGCCCAGTTGGTAGCGTTCTCTTGCCTCTGAGTTCGAAGGGCGTGGGTTCAAGTCTCACTCCAGGGACTTGAGCACAAAATCTAGGCTGACGCTCCCCAGTGCCAGTACTGAGGGAGTGCTGCACTGTCGTAGGTGCAGTCTTTCGGATGAGATGTTAAACCGAAGCCCTGGCTGCCCCCTCAGGTGGATGTAAAAGATCCCACGGCATTATTCGAAGAAGCGCAGGGGAGTTCTCCCCGATGTCCTGGCCAATCCCTCAACCAAAATCACTAAAACAGATTATCTGGTCATTTATCACATTGCTGTTTGTGGGATCTTGCTGTGCGCAAATTGGCTACCATGTTTCCCTACATTACAACAGTGACTACACTTCAAAAGTATTTCATTGGCTGTAAAGCGTTTTGGGACGTCCTGAGGTTGTGAAAGACACTATAGAAATGCAAGTCTTTCTTTACAAAGAACTTTGATTAATTTACAACATCTTGCACATTCCCTTTTATTTTTAAAAAAAATGATGTGTTCTCCTTTTAAATTGTTGGCTTTTTTTTCCTCTCGTGTCACTGGGACGAGCAGGCTCTGTGGCCAAGAGAGAAGGAGGGAGTTACTAAAGTACCTTAAGAGGACTCTCTTTGCTGCCCCCCCACCTCTTTTCCCCCCCCCCCCCCCCACTGACATTGTATCAGATTAATGCACACTGTGAGAAGATTCCTGCTTGTTGCATTTGTTCTCCCTGCAGTGTTTGAATTGCAGAACCTTTGACGTGCGTTCCCGTGAGGCAGTCTGAAATGTTAGTCCGTCTATGGAGAAAGAAAGGTTTATATTGTTACCATTAATCACTCCCCTCTTCCCCCAAAAGACTTTGTAGTAGGGATGGAGAATTACAAAAGAAAACGTTTTAATCATGTTCACAGATGTTGAGAATTACCAATTTTGTGAACTGTTCACTTGGCTTTCTGCTTTTAATCCTTCTCTTTGACAGATAAACGATCTCGTGTCCTCTGTTTCTTGCTTGGGGAATGGCCTGTGAAAGCATCAGAATTTTTTGTTTTGCACTTGGCCTTTTTTTTATATGAATGCAGACCATTTTAATTTGGTTCTTTCAGCAGAAGGACTATTCAAAATCCTGCCGCATATTGTTTTTTCTTCCCGATGCAGTCTGGAAAGGGTTCTCCTCCCCAAGCTCTCCATAATCCGTAAAAGTGCTGATTAACCTCAGACAAAACGACAAAATAAATATGTGCCTCTCTTCCTGTTACTGTCTCCCTGCTCCTCCATGGCCTCGCCCCCTCACACATTTGTCTGTATTTTTCTGTCTCTGTCTCTGTCTCAGTAAGTTTCCATCTGATGCACTTCCCTCTCTACTACATGGTTGGCCCCCCTCAGCAGGAGCACCATTGGAATGGGCCTGGAGCACAAACGATCTGACCTCCTTCTCATCAGACACACTGAAACCCCCATGGAATGGGACTTCACCGAGCTGCCTCCAACAAAAATGAACAGGGTGTGCTGGTGGCACGAGGGTTAGAACCACACTTTGGGGCCTAACCCGATCTCCAGATGTTGGCATCACCAATGGAAGACCTGTAGCCGCCAGTCACCCACCCCAGCCTCGTGCAGTTCAAAATGCTTTTGGATAGTTGTAGGTTCAAGCCCCACTCCAGGGTTTATGCCCCACACGAACTTCATCGAACCCGACCACCATATCCTTCTATTCCTTTCTCCCCATGTTTATTCAGCTTCCTTTAAATGCAGCTATGCTATTCACCTCAAATACTCCATGTGGTAGCGAGTTCCACATTCTCACCACTCTATGGGTAAAGAAGTTTCTCCTGAATTCCTTATTGGATTTATTAGTGACTATCTTAAATTTATGACTCCTCGTTTTGGGCTCCCCAACAAGTGGAAACATCTCCTTTACGTCTACCCTATCAAACCCCTTCGTAATTTTAAAGACCTCTATCAGGTCACCCCTCAACCTTCTCTTTTCTAGAGAAAAGAGCCCCAGCCGGCTCAGTCTTTTCTGGTAGATATAACCTCTCAATTCTTAAATTCTGTTTAAGCTTCGCTGAAGTCCCGGTGATTTATAAAATGGAGCCATCTCTACTGCACGCATGACAGTGTTGAGAAACTGCTCCTTTCCACCCGTCCTTTAACTGGACATATTTTAATTACTCACTCGTATTAACTAAAGATTTTGAATTCCGTGTTGTACATTTAAAGCTCTCATTTCAGCCAGCCGCTTAACTTTGACAGCCCGCGGAACGGCAGGAAGTTTCAAAAGGATCATCTTGCTCTTCAGAAAAATCATCTACTGTAATTTAAGTAAAAGTTTTTAAGGGAAAAGTCTGAGTTTCTTTAGAGTAAATAAAGTACTGCAGACAGCAGATTGTGCAAGGCTGATTTCTGGAGGGTTTACGCTGTCATTTGAGGGGTCTGCCAGTTCTCCACTTCTGCAGCTTGCGTCGGTGACGAGGTCTGAAAGTAGATCTCCCTGAACCATCTCTCTGTCTGGGTCTCCAGCCAGACTCTTACAAAACCATCTGCAAGATAGTAAGGCTGCAAATGTGTGTCTTAAAGGGGATGTTGCAAGTGCATTTACCTGACTGAATTAAAAAGTGCTCCCCGTCTTTTCAGTGGGTAACTACACTGAGACATACAGACAAGGGGAAGGTCTGAGCTACAAAAGAAAGAACTTGCATTTATATAGATCCTTTCGCCACCTCAATGTCCCAAAGTGCTTTATAGCCACTTTTGAAGTGTGGTCCCTGTTGTAATGTAGGAAAAGCGGCAGCCAATTTGCGCACAGCAAGATCCCACATACAGCAATGAGATAAATGACCAGATGATCTGTTTTTTTAATGTTGGTTGAGGGATAAATATTGGTCAGGACACCAGGCAGAACTCCCCTGCTGTTATTCGAATAGTGCTATGTGATCTTTACGTCCACCTGAGAGGGCAGACAGGGCCTCGGTTTAACGTCTCATCTGAAAGACTGCACTGGGAGTGTCCGCCTGGATTTTGTGGGATATGATTTCTAGTTGGGGTGACTTGAGATATGCAACAGTTGTCCTCAGCAACCCAGGCTATGGAGGGGAAGAAGCCTGTTAGAATTCCTGCTCCCGATCGCTATCCAGTGATCTCTGCGGGAATATGCACCTGTATGGGTGTGCATGCAAGATCAAAGTCACACAGCCTGCTGAACGGGCATTTTAGTGAGGTAGTGGAGGTGACACTGGCACCTGTAGAGCACGCCTCGCAATGAGTAATTGATTTGAGAGCATTGCCCATTGGGGACTGCAGGAGGAGATATCAGGGTGGAACAGAACTATGGAGCTCCAATATACTGTGCCCTGCAGATCCTGAAGTGCTTTTATATCGTAGAATCATACAGCACAGAAGGAGGCCATTCGGCCCATCATGCCTGCGCCATCTGTCTGAAAGAGCTATCCAATTCCCTGCTTTTTCCCCATAGCCCTGCAAATATTTCCTTTTTAAGTATATAATCCAATTCCCTTTTGAAAGTTACTATTGAATCAATACAAAATCATATATAATCAGTGAATTCAGAACAAAATGAGTTATGTTTATTCCATTTACACTGAAACAAAATTCTGTCCTTTTTTGTCCGAGTTATGCATAAACTTCAAGAATTTCCTGAGGACAGGTTGAGGCAAGAGCTTCCCGCAGTGCTGGACTATACCTTGGTGTTGTAAGATTCCTTACGTGATTCCAGTTTGTAATTGGTGTTAATGCCCAACCATCCATGATGCAGGGATGAGGGACTTCAGTTACTTGGAGAGACTGGAGAAGCTGGGATTGTTCTACATAGAGCAAAGGTTAAGGGGAGATTTAACAAAGGTGATCAAAATCACGGGTTTTGATAGAGTAAATAGGGAGAAACTGTTTCCACTGGCAGGAGGGTCGGTAACCAGAGGACACAGATTTAAGATAATTGGCAAAAGAACCAATGGCGGGATGAGAATTTTTTTTTACGCAGCGAGTTGTTACGATCTGGAATGCAGTGCCTGAAAGGCTGGTAGGAGCAGACTCAATAGTAAATCTCCTCTGCGCTCTCTAAGATGTTTAATAATTCTGATGGGCGATGAGTGCCCCAGCCTCGAGAATTAACGTTGGTCTATTAGGATTTCAAACACGCAATGCCGCCTTCCTGAATTCAGGGAACAGAGAATGTGAAAAACGCTCATCTCCGAGTATAACTCCCATGAATATTGCAACACTGGACTGGAGCCTGATATCTTGTGGATCAATTTTCCATTACATTGGTACGAAGGGACTTATGAATTTTTGAGCAGGTTGTCGTGTTCATTAGCTGTGGTGGGTGATAAGTGGATTGCATTGCATTTTCTAAGCTCAGTGCCTGAACTAAATGGTTTTGCACAGCAGCGTGTGGTGCCTTCCTTTAATGGAGGTGACTGCTTGAATGCTTGTTAATGTTTGGAGCAGCAACACACGGGGTTCTGACAAAGTACCACTTTTTGTGCGACTTGAATCACTGCTTTGCGCTGGAACTGATGTTACTCGTGTGTAATCTAAACGACTGTGAGCAAGTTAGGAGGTGACGCTTTTTGTTCATAGAATATGTATGATTCTTTTAAACTTTCATTTTGTCCTTTTTGCTTTTTGTGTCTTCTCTTTTCCTCCTCCACTTCTTGCTTCATTGTGATCGAAGACATTCCCTCTCGGGCTGCCTAATGTGATTACATAGAATTACATAGAAATTTACAACACAGAAACAGGCCATTCGACCCAATGCTGGTGTTTATGCTCCACACGAGCCTACCCCCTACTTCATCTCACCCTATCAGCATATCCTTCTATTCCTTTCCCCCTCATGTATTTATGCAGCTTCCCCTTAAATGCACCTGTTATTCGCCTCAACTACTCCTTGTGGTAGCGGGTTCACATTCTCACTGCTCTCTGGATAAAGAAGTTTCTCCTGAGTTCCCCATTGGATTTATTCGTGACTATCTTATATTTGTGGCCCCTCGTTTTGGTCTCCCTCACAAGTGGAAACAGCTGCTCTAGGTCTACCCTATCAAACCCCTTCATAATTTGAGAGACCTCTATCAGGTCACCCCCTCAGCCGTCTCTTTTCTAGATTGGGTGATAAAAGTAAGGGGCCATGTTTAATGTGTTTGGTGCTTGTGGCAGGGTGGATGTCAAGGAGCATACAGGGTAAAATAAGGCGGAAAAAGAAAGCTTATGTCAGACACTGAGAGCTCAATACTACAGAATGCCTAGAGGAGTATAAAAAGTACAAGGGTGAAATTAAAAAGGAAATTAGGAAAGTAAAGAGAGGGCATGAAAAAATATTGGCAAGTAAAATCAAGGAAAACCCAAAGATGTTTTATAAATACATTTAAGAGCAAGAGGATAACTAAAGAAAGAGTAGGGCCTATTAGAGACCAAAAAGGTAACCTGTGTGTGGAGGCGGAAGATGTGGGTATGGTTCTTAATGAATACTTTGCGTCTGTCCCCCACAAAAGAGAGGGATGGTGCAGACATTGTAGTTAAGGAGGAGTGTGAAATGTTGGATGGGATAAACTTAGAGGGGGGAAGTATTAAGGGGATTAGCATGTTTGAAAGTAGGTAAATCACGAGGGCCAGATGAAATGTACCCCAGGCTGTTAAAAGAAGCAAGGGAGGAAATAGCGGAGGCTCTGACCATCATTTTCCAATCCTCACTGGATTCAGGCGTGGGGCTGGAGGATTGGAGGACTGCTAACATTGTACCATTGTTCAAAAAGGGAGCAAGGGATAGACTGAGTAATTACAGGCCAATCAGGTGGTGGGCAAGTTATTATATTCAATTCTGAGGAACGGTATAAACTGTCATTACGAAAGGCACGGAGTAATCAAGGACAGTCAGCATGGATTTGTTACGGGAAGGTCGTGTCTGACTAACTTGATTGAATTTTTTGAGGTAACAAGGAGGGTAAATGAGGGTAGTGTGTTTGATGTAGTCGACATGGATTTTAGCAAGGCTTTTGACAAGGTCCCACATAGCAGACTGGTCAAAAAGTAACAAGCCCATGGGATCCAAGGGAGTATGGCAAGTTGGATCCAAAATTGGCTCAGTGGCAGGAAGCAAAGGGTAATGGGTGTTTTTGTGACAGGAAGGCTGTTTCCAGTGGGGATCCACAGGGCTCAGTACTAGGTCCCTTGCTTTTTGTGACATATTAATGATTTGGACTCAAATGTAGGGGGCATGATTAAGAAGTTTGCAGATGATACAAAAATTGGCTGTGTGGTTGATAGTGAGGAGGAAAGCTGTAGACTGCAGGAAGATATCAATGGACTGGTCAGGTGGGCAGAAAAGTGGCAAATGGAATTCAATCTGGAGAAGTGTGAGGTAATGCATTTGGGGAGGTCAAACAAGGCAAGGGAGTACACAATAAATGGGAGGATACTGAGAGGTGTAGAGGAAGAGAGAGACCTTGGAGTGCATGTCCACAGATCCCTGAAGGTAGCAGGACAGGTAGATAAGGTGGTTAAGAAGGCATATCAGAGATATGCCTGGAGATCAGAGATAATCCTGGCTGCTTTTTTCCACTGCCAACCATCTCCCCTCCGTTCCACCCACAAGTTCGAGGAGCAGATGGACGACTTTGTCACTAAGATTGAGACTGCTAGCCCTGAATCAATGTTTTTCTGTAGTTTCTTTCCTATATTACCTCATGCCCTCTCTGAGCTCATCGTGTCCATGCAACCCACCTCTTGATCCCTTTATCCTATTCCCACTACTGTTCTCCCCTCCTTTCCAAAACCGTCCTCATCACCCACTCCTCAAAAAACCCACCCATGGCCTCTCCGGCCTTCCAAACTTCTGACCCATCTCCAACTCTGCTTTTTTCTTGAGTCCATGAAAGTGTTATTGCCTCCCAAATCCGTGCTCATTCTTTCCTGCAACTCCATGTTTGAATATCTCCAATCGTGTTTCTGCCCCTGCCAAAGCACTGAAACAGCCCTAGTCAAAGTCACAAATGACATCCCCTGACTGTGACTGTGGTAAACTATCCCCATTCGTCCTCGTTGACCTCTCTGCAGCCTTTGACACGTTCGACCACATCATCCTCTTCCAATGCTCCATTGTTCAGCTCAGTGGGGCTCCCCTTGCTTGGACCCACTTTTACCTGTCCAGTCATAGTCAGAGCATCTCCAGCAATGGCTTCTCTGCCCGCCTGGCACCATTACCTCTGGAGTCCCCCAATAATCTATCCTTGGCTCCCCTCCACTTCCTCATCTACATGCTGCCTCTTGGTGACATCATCCAAAGACATGATTTTTGTTAGGCAAGGGTATTAAGGGTTAACAGAACCAAGGTGAGTAGGTGGAGTTAAGATGCAGATCAGCCATGATCTAATTTTTTTTTTATTCGTTCATGGGATGTGGGCGTCGCTGGCAAGGCCGGCATTTATTGCCCATCCCTAATTGCCCCTGAGAAGGTGGTGGTGAGCCGCCGCCTTGAACCGCTGCAGTCCGTGTGGTGAAGGTTCTCCCACAGTGCTTTTAGGAGGGGACAGAACAGGCTCAAGGGGCTGAATGGCCTACTCCTGCTCCTGTGTTCCTACACAGCATTTGGGTGAAGTGAGGGCAATGATGGGCCTTGATGGTAGTGAATCAGTGTGAGGAGATGAATTGAAGAGGACATCACACAACATGAAAGGATATTGGCTTAAGTGCCATTTCCCCCCCCAACCCGTTGATACCAGTGTAGCTAAAATACTCTAGCGACAACGTTACTAATCGATCCTTGTCTAATGTGTAGCTTTAAATATGTGCCGTGCAAGCAGAGTGTCACTGGGATAAATCACTGAGAAAGTCAGGCCTGTAACTCACTCGCGCTGCAGAAAGGTGGTGAGTTATTGAGCCTGACATTCCTACGGTTTATTTCCCAGTAAAGCACCAGAGCCTGTCTCATACTCTATAATTAAATGCAGTCTGCACTCTGTTTCCGATCGTGCACTGTAGCCAGTTACTGCGGAATACCTAGAATCTAAAATATTTACACCCCTTAATATTTGATGCTTGGGAAGAACGCATTCATCAGGCTCGACCATTTGCAGTTTCTGCTTAATTTTTTTTAGAACCAAGAGCCTCTGGTGGCGATGAGCTAACCGTAAACCTGATCGCAGCACAGGAGGAGCATCGTGCGCGTTCGGCCCATCGTGCCTGTGCCGGCTCTTTGAAAGAGCTGTCCAATTAGTCCCACTCCCCGACCCCCCGCCCCCGCATTTTCCCCACAGCCCGGAAAAATTTTCCATTTCGAGTATATATCCAATTCCCTTTTGACAGTTACTATTGAACCTGCTTCCACCGCCCTTTCAGGCAGTGAATTCCAGATCATCACAACTCACAGTGTTAAAAAAAAATTCTCCTAATCTCTTTCCCCCCCCCCCCCCCCACCACCACCCCAAGTTATTTTGCTAGTTATCTTAAAATATTCATGAAAGTAACGGAATGGTTGAAAATTCTGATTGAAAATTAATATTTTTTGTCTTTATTTCAATGCCAAATATTGCAATCATCAATTCTCTCAAATTGCAGATCTAAAATAAAAACAAAAGATGCTTCAAACACAGAGCTTGGGGGGAAGAGGGCGGGGGGGTGGTGGAAGAGCCTGTGGGTGGGGCGGGGGGAGAGCGCAGGGGGGGAAGGGGGCGGGGGGTAGGAGCCTGTGGGCGGGGGCGGGGGGTAGGAGCCTGTGGGCGGGGGCAGGGGGGAGGAGCCTGGGCGCGGAGGCAGGGGTGGGGGGGGAAGAGCCTGGGCGCGCCGCGGTGGGGTGGTGCGGTGGGGGGGGAAGAGCCTGGGTGCGGAGGCAGGGGTGGGGAGCAAGAGCCTTGGCGGGGGGGAGGGGGGGGTGGTGGTGGTGAGATGACCCTGAACGCGGAGGTGGTATAGTGGGTGGGGGCCTGAGCGTGGAGGCGGATTATTCGGCACTGTCTGACTCGTAGCAAGATCCAGGTCGCTTTGCCACATGTAGTCCTGAATCTGAATTTTTTATGGGGAAGGCCATCCACTATAGACCACTGGGACAGGAGGAGGCTATTTTGCCCTTCGAATCTGTTCCGTCATTCTATTAGATCATGGCTGGTCATTACCTCAGCTCCACTTACCTGCCTTTTGTCCGTATGCCTTGGTCGTCTGTCCTAATATCTCCTTATGTGGCTCGGTGTCATATTGTCTGATTACGCGCCAGTGAAGCGCCTTGTGATGTTTTACTACGTTAAAGGCGCTATATAAATGCAAGTTATTGTGCGAAAGCACAGAAGCAGTTTAAAATCGATGGAACGCCATCGCAATGGGCTGAGATGAGGAACTGAGCGGGGTGGGGGGGCAGGCAGCTGGTCGAACCTGCATTCTCATTTTCCACGGGCAGCCCATGAATAATCTTTTAATTCAGTTTTCTCTGAGGAAGAGTTTTTTTTAATCTGCCTACCGATTCCTCTGACTGTGGAAAGGATACAAATTTCAAACACTGAGCGTTGGACGCTTGTGCTGGTTTGGTCAGAGGATGCTGTAAATTAACTGACATTGCAGACAGTTCCATCGTTATAAGCCATCTGAACAAAGCAAAGTTCGAGCCACTAACAGATTACAGTGGAAAACGGAGATGAATTACTGCTTTAAACTTGCTGCCAAACGTTTGTCATTTGAAGTATTTTTTTTAAAAAGTTTTACTGTTTGGAGTTGTGTACATATGGAGCATTGTGACTTAACTCAAAAGGGTAATCAAGAGAAGTGAGGGGAGAGAAAAGCGTGTGGAGCATTTATGTCAGGTGGAGTTTAAGGTGTCATCTGTGGTTCAGTGGGTAGCACTTTCGCTGGGAAAGGCCACCGTGGAAGGCCGCCCCACCTTGTATTGTACACAATGAGTCATAAGAAATACTGTGTTTGAATTGTAATAATGAGATCGCTTTGTGTATGATCTCTGGTATTCTTGGTTTGAAATATACTAGTTTGGAATTGTGATATTTACTTTGAATTGTGTGTACCTTTTTAAATTCTATGAAATAAAGTATATTTTGAAATTTTTAAAAAAAAGGTACCACTCTCTCCGGAGTGTGGGTTCAAGTCCAACTCCAGAGACTTGAGCACACTTCCTCAGTACTACACTGGGAGTGCCGGCCTAGATTTTGTGCTCCAGTCCCCGGAGTGGGACTTGAACTCACGACCTACTGACTCAGGTGAGACTGTTGTAGATTGCCCACTGAGCCACAGCTGCTTGTTCAGGTGAACACTATTCAAAGAAGAGCATGTCACCCTGGCCCGTTCCTTGGCCAACGTTCCTCCCTCCATCAATACCACCAAAACAGGTTAGATTAACTGGTTGCTCATCACCTTGTTGTTTATGGCTGTGTACAAAATGGCTGCCATGTTTACCTACCTAACAGTCATTGTGCTGATTGTATGTGAAGTGTTTTAAGTAGCAGCTTATTGAATAAGTAAGACATAATGGGCAGCTCACGAGTTATGGGATAGGACAGTAATCCAATCACAGTTAATTAAATAAAAGGTTGAAACCCAGTTCTTTTGGGAATCTTGTGATGAGGCTTCTGCCATGAGGCTTCATGGTGAAGGATGTTAAGAGTGTCGGGCATGCTTGATTCCTTTACAGAACAGGCTCGAGGGGCTGAATGGCTTACTCCTCTTCCTATGTTCACAATGATCAGTTGCTGGACTGCTGTCGGGAATCTCTGCATAGAGGAGCAGGAGGGAGAGCGGTCCACGGTCTGCTCTTGTGTGCCTCCTAGTGGCCGGCACAGCTTCGGAAGCTCGAAAGTGGATCTGGCTTTGTTGCAAGCGGTCGGGTAATGAGGCAACTGGGGAAATCTACAACAACAATAACTTTAATTTATATAGCACCGTTTTAAGGCAGTAAAACGTCCCAGGGCGCTTCACAGGAACGTTATCAAACAAAATTTGACACTGAGCCACGTAAACAGATATTAGGACGGATGTCAAAAAGCTTGGTCCAAGAGGTAGGTTTTAAGGAGTGATTCAAAGGAGGAGAGAGAGGCGGAGTGCTTAGGGCCTAGGCAGCTGAAGGCATGGCCGCCAATGGTGGAACGGAGGAAATCAGGGATGCGCAAGAGGCCAGAATTGGAGGAATGCTGAGATCTCGGAGGGTTGTAGGGCTGGAGGAGGTTAGAGCGATTAGGGAGGGGGTGTGGCCATGGAAGGATTTGAACACGAGGATGAGAATTTTAAAATCAAGGTGTTGCTGGACGGGGGACCAATGTAAGTCAGCGAGCACAGGGTGATGGGTGAATGGGACTTGGTGCGAGATAGGATACGGGGCAGCAGAGTTTTGGATGAGCTCAAGTTTACAGAGGAAAATCTAGGGATTCATGCACTTGCAAATGAACATTTTACTGTCTGTTCTTCATGATCAGTTAGTTGTGCAATCGGGGTGGAAGCTGCACAGATTCAATGTGCGAGGTTTCTAGTTTGCACAAGAGGATTGTGCATTGAGGCAAGAATGAGGTAAAACAAGCACCAGTGTGTGGGTTTGCCTCCCGGTGAATCAGATAGTGGGCAGGGACAGTAAAAGTCTGAACACGTGCCTGTCAGTTAGTCGCCAGTTTATTTTAATACAGGCTTGGAATCAGATTCAGAACAAAAAGGGATAGTCAAACCAACATTGAGGGAGAGGAGCACAGGGAGCAATTGGAAATGAATATTTGAACTGTGTAGTGGTTTCTTTTCTTTGAAATGTTTCTACAATTGGTTACTGGTCTTCTAATGTGACATTTATTGCAGGTGTTACTTAGTTCTAATACATTGTATACTGTGCACCATGAACATAACATGTCTGGCAATGTGCAGTGTAAATAACCCACAGTGTGATGGTGAGTGTGTTTCGTAGTGTGGCTCAGTTTATGGGTGACTTTGACCAGCAGTGGTAATCTTGGGGTGCATCTTATTACTGCGCCTCTGCAAGAAGCTTTCCAGTTGTTAACTGGTGCAGATTACATTCTCGCAGTCCTGATTCGTTGCATAATTTATTTTGGTGCAGAACCATTGCTGCATTTCTCCGGAAGGTGGGTGCACCTTCTGCAAAAAGAGTTCAGTATCTCCACCACCTTCCCCCCCCCCCCCCAAACTTGGTGCAGTGATGAGCGTTTTTTATATATTTATCAGAATTGGGCAATAATTCTGTTGCCTGCCTCATCTGCTGAAGAAGAGGCTTATGTATCTGTCACGCATTTTGATCCAGTGGATAATTACATTTGAAGTCTCGCATCTAGAGCCTGTTATTGGGTTTAAAATTGGTTCTGCAATGTTGCCTGAGCTGTGGAATTTACTCTGTTCGTATTGTGGTGATTCCATGGGTTGGTACTTTTTGAAACACCATTTTCTGGTTCAAACGACTCGTCTTGTTTCTGTAAGTGGCCGTATGTTGCTTCCAATCTTTCTTTTTCAACCTTGCACAAGGATGTAATGTGGGTCTAACAACTAACTGCTTGCAGTAACTTATTGGAATTTATTTAGAATTCCCACTGCATCAGTCTTGGAAGAAGGAAAGAATCACACTTTAGCCCTGCTCAATGCAGGTTAAACTAACTAATCAAATTTATTTACATCAAATTCATAAAGAGTAAAAATATTGGGTAAGTGCTTGTGTCTCTAACGAACACAATCCAGGTGCATATGTATGAAAGGAGTACCATTCCCTTTCCAAGCTATCTTAGCAGGATATTTTAATAAAGTGGATTTTTTTTGCAGCAAGCGTGAAAAGAATCCTTTTTTGCTGCATTAAATGCTATGAGCACGCAATAAAGCCTATCTCCACCCTGTTTGGCAGTGGATTATATAGCACGGAACGAGAGGAAGCAGCTCGTGTATGTGCCGTTGGCTTAAAGGTGCAGCTTGGGACTTTGTTTCCTGGCTGCTGTCGCTTTCTCAGCAGCTGGGGGAATATCTGTAGAGGCCAGAGAGTGAAAAAAGAATGCATCGCTAGTTGGTACATAGGAACAGGAGCCGGTCATTCCGCCATTTAGTTACATCATGGCTGATCTGCACCTCAACTCCATTTACCCACCGAGGCTCCATATCCCTTGATACCCTTACCGAACAAAAATCTTATCGACCTCAGTCTTGAAAGCTTCAATAGTCAAGCATCCACAGCCTCTTGGGGGGAGAGTGTTCCAGATTTCTACTACCCTTTGTGTGGAAAAAGCCCTTCCTGATTTTCCCCCCTAAATGGCCCAGCTCTAATTTTAAGAATATGTCCCCTTGTTCTTGAATCCCCCATCAGGGGAAATAGTTTATCTACCCTATCAAATCCTTTAAACATTTTAACACTTCGATCAGATCACCCCTCAATCTTCTGTGCTCAAGGGAATACAAGCCATGTTTATGCAACCTGTCATAATTTAACCCTCTAAGCCCTGGTATTATTCTGCGCTGCACCCCCCTCCAAGGCCAGTATCACCTACATGACGTGCGGTGCCCAAAACCGAACGCAGCACTCCAGCCGGGGTCTAATCAAGGCCCTGTACAACTTCCTCCCCTTTTGTAATCCAGACCAGCTGAGCCACACTGCTGGTTGGCCAGAAAAGAAGGTCCATGTTTCTAGTAGGGTCCTTTTTATATGGCCTCTGGTGACTGTAAGGTAAATGGGATAACAGGTAGCTTTTCGAATTGAGCCACACTGGTTGGAAAGACCAATTCTTTATAGTGACCCCGCTGACCACCAATACAGCGGTGCTATTGAAGGGAAGCGCACACAGTAAGAAGTACTCCCCATTCCCATGTTTGCTCCACAAACAAAGGAGGCTGTGGGAATCATTTTAGAGATTCTCCTTCCAATGATCCCAGGAGACAAAGGTACAAGTTGCAATAGCATCAAACATTGGCATTCTCATGCGTTGGAAGATTGATCAGTGAATTGGCAACACACTTTAGTCCTGCTCCATGCAGGTTAAAGTAACTAATGGAATTTATTTACATTTAATCAATTCATGAGTAAAAATATTGGGTAAATGCTCATCTCTCACACGCACACGTGTAAATTTTTCCCTTCAAATATTTATCCAATTCCTTTTTGAAAGCTGTGATTGAATCATCTTCCACAACCCTTTCAGGCAGCGCATTCCAGATCATAACAATTCCCTGTGCTTTTTAAAAAAAAATGTGTAGAATTGTGCTTGGGATTTGGGCTTAATTCCAGGACCGATGAGACGAGATCTCCCCACTTAGAAGGACATCGTCATCCTGTCAAGGAAGATGAGCAACTTAGAACAGCTTAAATAGTCAATCTAAGGACGGCTCGGCTTGATGCCAGAATGCGACTGTGCCGTGACCTTCACAGTTCCTGTTTTGAGGAGATCGTTCTTCATGGACGGACCCCACTGAAGGGTTGACGTGACGGTCACACTTCAAGAACGCTACTGTGGTAATCTGTAAAGAATTGCTGTTTTGCAACCTTGCATTCTCCAAATTGGTGCACACGTTCGTGAGCTTCCGAGCAAGATTTCTTTTTAACGACATTATATATGAATGAGTTCACCGAGGAGGGAGAGGAAGCTGAGTGTTTGTGTTGGAATCATTGACTCCTGTTACTGCTAAGCATCCGATAAGAGTGACCCCTTGTTAAGTACTCTCACCCATATGCTGCCTTATCCTGTCTCTGTCTATTTTGTTATAAATGACTGGAGAGCAAAGCATCCGTGCAAGGATTATTTAGTCTCACATTGAACAGCTGTTTTTCTCGCCAGATTTTTCCATTTTTCTTGCACTTCTGCTTTTTCTGCTAATCAGATAAATAATGAACTGGGTGTGAGAAAATGTTTAACTGACTAAATGTTACTTTCAATTTTCTTTTTTTTCTTGGAGCTTTCACCCTTTTCATCCCCTCTCCTCCTCTTTGTTACTGTCTGTGTGTGTGTGTGTCACTCTGTGTCGCTGTATGTATCTCTCTCTATCTCTCCCTCTTGCTTCACTGGCCCCCCGCTTGACTGTCTTCCCCCCCACCCTTTGACTGGATTCCCCCCTCGCCCCGGCCCGACTGGCTCCCCCCCACCACCCGCTCGGCTGCTCCCCCACTCTACCTGCTGTCCCCTGCCACTTACTGTATGGGTGGAACCCCTTTATAACTAAATATAAATGCAGCATTAGTTCATTCAAAAGCAACGTTCACTTGTTGGGATTGATAGTTTCTGGTGTTTAGCGTATCGGCATTCCCAGCAAATTAAGACATTAATTAACTGTGCAGCGCTGTAAACGTGAGTGTGCTCCAGTGGTTATTGGTTAATCCTCCAGTGCACTGGAGTCTCTGTGCAATATTATTTTCCTAATGCACAGTCAGGAGCTAAAGATGGCATCTTGGCCGCTGCTCTTGGGGATCTAGTCATCCGAGCAGAAATCGAACTTTCTTTTAACCACTTGTCCTGATCCTTATCCCGTGGATTTTGGCCAGTCCAGAGTTTCAGAAACCAGTGGTGGATCAGTGGAGGCCAGTGACGCACATGGTACAAAATTGACTTTCACGTGTCAACTTGAAAGCAAGAAAGACGTGGAAAAATTTGGGACTTGCTTTTTTAGTTGAACAATGCAGATCACAGGCAGGGTCGCCAACCCTCCAGGATTGTCCTGGAGTCTCCAGGATTTGAAGATTAATCTCCTGCTGTGAGCAGCCCAGGAGTGAAATCATTGGGGCGTTAAAGTGTGTGTTCTAAATTCATTTTCCTTGTGAACACGTTTTTGTTTAATTATAAAAATATTGGAGATGGGAATTTGACTGGGCGGGGCATTTGGAGGTGGGAGGTCATGTGATGAAACCTCCAGGAATATGTCCAACCAGAGTTGGCAACCCTAATTACAGGCTGGTGTTTAAGATCATGAAAGGATGGGACAGGGTAGATTGAGGCAGACTGTTTCCAGTAGTCGAGAGGTCTAGACTGAGGGGCCATAGATACAAGACTAAATGTAAGAGATTTAGAGCAGAGGGCAAGAGAAACTTCACACACAGAGTTGTGAGTCGACTTCCAGGATTAGTGGTTGAAGTGGAAACTGCGTCAATATTCAAGATTAGATTGAATGGATAGATGAAGGGAAAGGGGAACAGGGCAGGTAAATGTGATTAGAACTATTTGCTTGTGTGGAGGATAAATGCCGACACGGACTAGATGGGTCGAATGGCCTCTTTCTATGTTGCGACTTCTATGTATTTATAACTTTTTTCAAATGTGTGGAATTCTTTGCCATTTTAAAATTGTGAAGGGGACCGACGGGGGTAATTTTAACTTTGGGGGATGATGTAAGACGGGCGATGTCTAATTAGCCGCCCATACTACACCTTGCCCTGTTTCGCCTTCTATTGACTTCGTGGAAAGGAAAATGATTTTTCTTCCCGCCCCCCCCCCCTCCAAGTTTCTTCTTGTCTCAGTTGGTAGTGCCCTGAGTCAGAATGTTGTGGGTTCAAACCCCACTCCAGTATTTGAGGACATCATTCAGGCTGACACTTCACTGCTAGAGTACTGGACAGGTGTTGGATTGAGGGCCTGAATGCCCCTCTCCGATGGCTCACATCGGCTTTAAGGCATATTTTGAAGAAGGGCAGGAAGTTCCCACGGTATCCCGGCCAATAAAGAAGAAAGACTTGCATTTCTATAGCGCCTTTCACGACCTCAAGACGTCCCAAAACGCTTTACAGCCGATGAAGTACTTTTGAAGTGTGGTCACTGTTGTAATGTAGGAAACGCAGCAGCCAAATTGCGCACAGCAAGATCCCACAAACAGCAACAAGATAATGACCAGATAATCTGTTTTTATTGATTTTGGTTGAAGGATAAATATTGGCCAGGACACCGGGGAGAACTCCTCTGCTCTTCTTCGAAATAGTGCCGTGGGATCTTTTACATACACCTCCTGGAGGAACTCATCATTCATCTTATTTGCTGAATGTTGGACCTTAAACTTGCACAAATATAAAACAACGGTGATTACAATTGGAAGTAGTTGATGAAGCACTCTGAGTCGTTCCTGAGATAATCGTAAATTCATTCTTTACCCCTCTGCATGGATACTTTTGCGCCACTTTAATATATTTACTGTCTCTTCCTGTTTTATGCTCCCATTTTAGATTATTAAACAGCCTGGTCGTCGAATAAATACTTAATGTGGGGTTGCTCTGTGTATTGTACTAGGGAATTGAACACGGCCAGATGGAAGCGCATGATAGCCTGATTGAAGAGCTCAGCCAGACTTAAGTGTATGAATGGCTGTCAGTGAAATATAAGATAGTCAAAGATGCAAGCAAAATTATTTGCATCTTTTGAGTTTTGCACAATTAACTGAGAGCTATCCAATATATTTAATGGGTAGTGAATTTTTAATGGCATTGATTTGGCATTTGCAATGTTTGCCGCTAATGTCTTCACTCAGACGTCGAAGATTATTCCAATGCTCTCCTTGCTGGCCTCCCTCCTTGCACCCTCCGTAAACTTGAACTCATCCAAAACTCGGCTGCCCGTATCCTAACTCGCACCAAGTCCCGTTCACCCATCACCCCCTGTGCTTGCCGACCTACATTGGCTCTTGGTCCAGCAATGCCTCGATTTTTAAAAAAAATACTTATCCTCGTTTTCAGATCCCTCCATGGCCTCGTCCCTCCCAATCTCTAACTTCCTCCAGCCCTACAACCCTCCAAGATCTCTGCGTTCCTCCAATTCTGGCCTCTTGCACGTCCATGATTTTAATGGCTCCACCAATAGCGGCCATGCCTTTAGCTGGCTAGGCCACAGGCTCTGGAATTCCCTCCCTAAAGCTCTCCACCTCTCTCTCTTTTAAGACGCTCCTTACAACCTACCTCTTTGACCAAGCTTTTGCTCGCCTGTCCTAATATCTCCTTAAGTGGCTCGGTGTCAAATTTTGTCTGATAATCGCTCCTGTGAAGCGCCTCGGGACATTTTGCTGCATTAAAGGTGCTATATAAATGCAAGTTGTTAGTGAGTTGTTATTTTTTTCACAGCTGAAAACTTGTTTTGAGTCCTGGCCAATAGCACATTTTGTGTTTTACGTTCGAGCACTGGATCAGAATCTAGGACTGAGAAGGATTCTGGGCGGTGCTCAGCTGAGTGCCTGTTGGTCAGAGAAGAGCCTGCTGAATTATATCGTCCAAACGAGGTGGAAGAACTTGGTCTTGTGGGTGGAATAGTTTTGCCGGCCTGTTATATGCCCCGCTTCATATTCAGTTCTGCTGAAGTCAAAGGAACTGAATGTCCGGCAGGGAGTATAACGGGCGGCTGAGATCGCGCGCTCTCTCTCTCTCTCTCTCTCTCTCTCTCGCCTTGGAGTCCGAAGGTTGTGGGTTCAAACCCCACGCCAGAGACTTGAGCACATAATCCAGGCTGACACTCCCAGTACAGTACTGAGGGAGTGCTACACTGTAGGAGATGCCGTCTTTTGGATGAGACGTTAAACCGAGGCCCCGTCTGCTCACGTTAAAGATCTCATATCCAGTATTTCAAAGAAGAGTAGGGGAATTTTCCCCGGTGTCCTGGCCAATATTTTTCAGTCAACCAACATCACTTAAAAACAGATTACTCCTTTACTGAACACAATCCAGGTGCGTGTGTATGAGAAACACAAGCACTTACCCAATATTTTTACTCTTTATGAATTGATTAAATGTCCACAAAAAGCAGGACAAATCCAATCCGGCCAATTACCGCCCCATCAGTCTACTCTCAATCATCAGCAAAGTGATGGAAGGTGTCATCGACATTGCAACCAGCGGCACTTGCTCACCAATAACCTGCTCACCGATGCTCGGTTTGGGTTCTGCCAGGATCACTCGGCTCCAGACCTCATTACGGCCTTGGTCCAAACATGGACAAAAGAGCTGAATTCCTGAGGTGAGAGTGACTGCTCTTGATATCAAGGCAGCATTTGACCGAGTGTGGCACCAAGGAGCCCTAGTAAAATTGAAGACAATGGGAATCACGGGGCAATCTCTCCAGTGGCTGGAGTCATACCTAGCACAAAGGAAGATGGTAGTGGTTGTTGGAGGCCAATCATCTCAGCCCCAGGACATTGCTGCAGGAGTTCCTCAGGGCAGTGTCCCAGGCCCAACCATCTTCAGCTGCTTCATCAATGACCTTCCCTCCATCATAAGGTCAGAAATGGGGATGTTCACTGATTGCACAGTGTTCAGTTCCATTCGCAACCTCTCAGATAATGAAGCAGTCGGTGCCCGCATGCAGCAAGACCTGGACAACATCCAGGCTTGGGCTGATAAGTGGTAAGTAACATTCACAACAAACAAGTGCCAGGCAATGACCATCTCCAACAAGAGAGTCTAACCACCTCCCCATGACATTTAACAGCATTACCATCGCCAAATCCCCCACCATCAACGTCCTGGGGATCACCATTGACCAGAAACTTGACTGGGCCAGCCACATAAATACTGTGGCTACAAGAGCAGGTCAGAGGCTGAGTATTCTGCGGCGAGTGACTCACCTCCTGACTCCCCAAAGCTTTTCCACTGTCTACAAGGCACAAGTCAGGAGTGTGATGGAATACTCTCCACTTGCCTCGATGAGTGCAGCTCCAACAACACTCAAGAAGCTCGACATAGTCATAGAGTCATACAGCACGGATAGAGGCCCTTCGGCCCATCGTGTCCGCGCCGGCCATCAGCCCTGTCTACTCTAATCCCATATTCCAGCATTTGGTCCGTAGCCTTGTATGCTATGGCATTTCAAGTGCTCATCCAAATGCTTCTTGAATGTTGTGAGGGTTCCTGCCTCCACAACCCTTTCAGGCAGTGAGTTCCAGACTCCAACCACCCTCTGGGTGAAAAAGTTCTTTCTCAAATCCCCTCTAAACCTCCCGCCTTTTACCTTGAATCTATGTCCCCTTGTTATAGAACCCTCAACGAAGGGAAAAAGCTCCTTAGTATCTATCCTATCTGTGCCCCTCATAATTTTGTACACCTCAATCATGTCCCCCCTCAGCCTCCTCTGCTCCAAGGAAAACAAACCCAATCTTCCCAGTCTCTCTTCATAGCTGAAGCGCTCCAGCCCTGGTAACATCCTGGTGAATCTCCTCTGCACCCTCTCCAAAGCGATCACATCCTTCCTGTAGTGTGGCGACCAGAACTGCACACAGTACTCCAGCTGTGGCCTAACCAGTGTTTTATACAGCTCCATCATAACCTCCTTGCTCTTATATTCTATGCCTCGGCTAATAAAGGCAAGTATCCCATATGCCTTCTTTACCACCTTATCTACCTGTTCCGCCGCCTTCAGGGATCTGTGAACTTGCACACCAAGATCCCTCTGACCCTCTGTCTTGCCTAGGGTCCTCCCATTCATTGTGTATTCCCTTGCCTTGTTAGTCCCTCCAAAGTGCATCACCTCGCACTTTTCCGGGTTAAATTCCATTTGCCACTGTTCCGTCCATCTGACCAACCCATCTATATCGTCCTGCAGACTGAGGCTATCATCCAAGACAAAACGTCCCGTTTGATTGGCACCCCATCCACCACCCTAAACATTCACTCCCTTCACCGGCGCACTGTGTACCATCCACAGGATGCACTGCAGCAACTCGCCAAGGCTTCTTCGACAGCACCTCCTAAACCCACGACCTCTACCACCTAGAAGGACAAGGGCAGCAGGTACATGGGAACAACACCACCTGCACGTTCCCCTCCAAGTCATACACCATCCCAACTTGGAAATATATCACCGTTCCTTTATCGTCACTGGGTCAAAATCCTGGAACTCCCTTCCTAACAGCACTGTGGGAGAACCTTCACTACACTGACTGCAGCGGTTCAAGAAGGCGGTTCACCATCACCTTCTCAAGGGCAATTGGGGATGGGCAATAAATGCCGGCCTCGCCAGCAACGCCCACATCCCATGAACGAATAAAATAAATAAATAAATATATTTGATTAGTTAGTTTAACCTGCATTGAGCAGGGCTAAAGTGTGATTCTTTTCTTCTTCCAAAACTGATGCAGTGGGAATTCTAAATAAATTCCAATAAGTTACTGCAAGCAGAGTTAGTTGTTAGACCCATGCTATGTCCCTGTGCAAGGTTGAAAGAGAAAGATCGTAAGGGACATACGACCACTTACAGAAACAGGGTGAGCCGTTTGAACCAGAAAACGGTGTTTCAAAAGTACCATCCCATGGAATCACCACAATACGATCGGAGTAAATTCCACAGCTCAGGCAAATTGGCTGCCGCGTTTCCCTACATTACAACAGTGACTACACTTCATTGGCCGTAAAGCGGTTTGGAATGTCCTGAGGATGTGAAAGGTGCCAGATTAAATGCAGGTTCGTTCATTGGTTCTTTCTTTCCAGCACCTTGTCTAAGTGACCAGGAAGGTTTTGTGACTAAATACTGGAGCTGCCCGCAGAGATTGCTCACACGGCACTGGGGCACAGGACCTTAGGTTAACAGTTGATGGCTTGTACTATATATATATATATATATATATATATATATATATACCGTCATTGTGATTCCTGGAGAGACAGTAAAAAGTGTCCAACAAAGCATCTTGATGTATTTAGAGCATCTCTGCCTGTTAAATAGAAGATGAACATCAAGGATCACATGGATGGTGTCTCCATCTGTTACACCCAGATTCAAGCTTAATTTTATTCAACCGACCTTTCCTGCTTTCTTCAAGCAATTCGATGTGGGGGAATGCACTTAACAGAAAACAACACTGAACGGGAGATGGACAAATTAAATTGGTGGTGGGGGGAGTGTAAGCATTTTATTTCGGTGAAGGGCCAAGACCCTCGGTGCTAGCACTATCAAAATTAGAGGTGGGTAAATCAGGCAGCAGCAGTTCATAGAATCAAACAGCACAGAAGGACGCCATTCGGCCCATCATGCCTGTGCTGGTTCTTTGAAAGAGCTGTCCAATTAGTTCCACTCCCCCTGCTCTTTCCTCACAGCCCTCCAAATTTTTCCTTTTCAAGTATTTATCCAATTGCCTTTTGAAAGCTACTATTGAATCTGCTTCCACCGCCCTTTCAGGCAGCGCATTCCAGATCATAACTCGCTGCCTAAAAGAAATTCTCCTCATCTCCCCTTTGGTTCTTTTGCCAATTATTTTAAATCTGTGTCCTCTGGTTACGGACCCTCCTGCCACTGGAAACAGTTTCTCCTTATTGACCCTTCAAAACCCTTCATGGTTTTGGACACCTCTATTAAATCTCCTCTTTACCGTCTCTGCTCCAAAGACAACAACCCCAGCTTCTCCAGTCTCTCCACGTAACTGAAGTCCCTCATCCCCCGTACCATTCTAGTAAATCTCTTCTGCTTTAGGTTACACCATACTTAGGTTTTAAAAGCGTGCAGATTGTATGTAAAGCTGAGGAACCAGAAGGGTGGGGTGGGGGTGGGTACAAGAGGTCAAAATCAATAGAAGTGATTGTAAGAGTGAGGAAGCAGTTAGGGGCGAATGGGAGACACTTTTTTAAATGGAAAATGGAAGGAGGACCTGAGGAAATGGTCTTGTGCAAACCCATAAAATCATAAAAAAATTAGAGTAATGCATATCTCCGATCAAGAGAGTAGGATATCCTGGTTAATTATTCTCTCTATCCAGGAAGACCCAGTACACTGATTCCTTGTTAAACCATCTGTCGTCCTATATTCATTTTTTACACTGCATTTAAACACTGGCATTGTGTTGTAAAGGCAATGTAAACGTCAGCAAAAACAGTAAATAGTTTGCACACTTTGAATTGTCGGATGGGTTACAGTAACTTCCAACACTGGTCCATGCGAGGACAGAGAGGTGCCCTGTCACTCTTGTGTACTATGCTGTGAAGTGGTGGGATGCGGGCTCATCTGTTTAGCCTCACGAACAGCTGCACTGTCGAAGAGTGCGGATGAAGGAATAGAAGGATTCGTTGATGGGGTTCGATGCAGCAGGGTGGGAGGAGGCTCGTGTGGAGCATTAAAAACACCGGCATGGACCAGTTGGGCCGAACGGCCTGTTTCTGTGCTGTAAATTCTCTACGTATAATGATCTGCCCATGAACTGAGTTACGCTAATGTGCATAAAATGGCTCATTGAGGAGAAATCATTCACCGAGAAATCGGACGCAAGTTGCGAGCTCGAAGGGTGTATGGATTGTGCAATTTTTGTGCACTGTAGAAATACAATTGAGCTACTTTCCATGTTCCAATGCCATTTTAAGTACATGATGTGGAGATGCCGGTGATGGACTGGGGTTGACAATTGTAAACAATTTTACAACACCAAGTTATAGTCCAGCAATTTTATTTTAAATTCACAAGCTTTCGGAGACTTCCTCCTTCCTCAGGTAAATGTTAACATTTACCTGAGGAAGGAGGAAGTCTCCGAAAGCTTGTGAATTTAAAATAAAATTGCTGGACTATAACTTGGTGTTGTAAAATTGTTTACAATTTTAAGTCCAGGCAGCTTGAGGGAGCATAGATGCATTGTTCTTGCCCACAGGAAGCAAGAGATACAGTGACTGACCTCACAGGCTCTTTGCTCATGCCTGTCACTTGATCCTGATGGGGGGGGGGGGGTAATGGGATGGATTCCTGAGTCTCTGTAGACGTCCTCCCCTAAATACCTCCCCAGAGCAGGTGCATTTTGTCTGCATCTCTAGGTAATTCAGATCCTTACATGCTGTTGTTACTTGCAGATAGATGCAGCATTCTCTCGTGAGTCCAGCGCGTCTAATCCCACCGTGTTTTGGTGATGGATTCAGGAGGCTGATGGTACAATGAGCTTTTTCTTTTTAAAACCCTCCCCCGAGATAGAATCACTTTTGCTGCTGCAATCGATTGCATTATGTCGCAGTTCTAAAGTACGTGTTGTACGTCCGCATCAGTGATGAAGGCTGAATGATGGATGATCCCACAAAGCAATGCCATTGATAATGAGGGACAGCTGTATTTTAAAGCGCCTTTCTATTGCACTTTGTTTAGTTATTGGCTGCAGCATGCTTGGGCACAATGCCAGGAGATGGCTAATTCAGGACAGGCAAACATGTCTCGATGGTGTTGTAAGGATGGAACTGCTTGATAGTCACGGAAAATAAGAGCTGTGGAGCAGGCCAGCGAGAGAAGCATAATATATCTGCAGAAACCTTAGATAATTGGTGAATTTCCCTTCTTCCCTGTACATGTGGCCAGTTGGGGGTTTATCCAATTTTTACACTGGGTGAATGGCCCAAATTTCGGGTGATTTCTGCGGTCAGGTATGAATCAAATGGTCATGTTGGAAAAAATAAATGCACTTCATTTCATAATTTTTTTTAAAAAGTTTAAAAAAAGAAAGTTTCATTTATATTGCACTTTATCACAATGTCTTACAATATTTCAATACTTTTTCGAGTGAAGAAAGAAAAAAAGAACTTGCATTTATATAGCGCCTTTCGCAACCCAGGACATCCCAAAGTGCTTCTCAGCCAATGAAGTACTTTTGAAGTGTGGTCACTCTTGTAATATAGGGAAATGCGGCAGCCAATTTTCACGCAGCAAGCTCCCTCAATAAGATAAATGACCAGATAATCTGTTTTAGTGATGTTGGTTGAGGGATAAATATTGACCAGGACACCGGGGAGAACTCCGCTGCTGTTCTTAGAAATAATGCCATGTGCAGCACTCCCTCAGTACTGCATTGGGAGTGACGGCCTGGATTATGTGTTCAAGTCCCTGGAGTGGGACTTGAACCCACAACTTTCTGACTCAGCGGTGAGAGTGCTACCCACTGAGCCACGGCTAACACATTGTTAGTAACCATTCTTATGCAAGCCAACATGGTAGCCATTTTGCACCAATGGTGTCCTGTTGACTGAACAGTGGATCTGTTGTTTTGCTATTAGTTGAGGGGGGAATGTTAGCCCCTGACACCAGGAGAACTCCTGAATCTTTGAATAGTGCCATGGGATTTTTAATGGGCAGACAGGGCCTCAAATTAAAGTCTTATCCAAAGGACGGCACCTCTATAATGCAGCACTGCACTGCAGGCTTTGATTATGTGCTCAAGCCCTGCTGTGGGACTCGAATCCACTACCTACCTACCTACCTACCCAGGTACTTAATTGGTTGTAAAGTGCTTTGGGACGTCCTGAGGTCATGAACAGCAATGTATAAATGCGAATCTTTTTTTCCCTTTTTCCCCTTCACTGAAGGCCATTAGTGAACCAGTTGAGTTTTAATGACTGCTTTCATGGTCCCAAGTTTCCTATTCATTCCTCAGATTTATTGAATTCAATTTTACAGTTTACCATAGTGGGACTTGAACTCTCAACCCCCGGCTTGCCAGTACAGTACCAAAACCACTAGACTGCCATACAGATTTAAGTTAATTGGCAAAATATCCAGGGGGGAAATGAGGAGAAGTTTTTTTACGTAGCGAGTCAAAATGGGAATTGGATAAATACTTGAAAAGGAGAAATTTGCAGGGCAATGGGGAAAGAGCAGGGGGAGTGCGACTAATTGGATAGCCCTTTCAAAGAGCCAGCCCAGGCACAATGGGCCGAGTGGCCTTTTTTTTTGCTGTATGAGTCTATATAAAATGGGAAGTGCAGGTTTTCATCCTGGGAACTGTACATCAGAATGTGTTTTCATGAGGCTTTGCCTTGTGCCGAATTGGTCGTTGCTGTGCGTTGTGGACTTGCGCACAACTTGTGCATTTTTCTAACGGAACCCGTGCCCAGCACGTACCTCAGTGCCTTTGTTTTTGTTTCTCTTCTCCAGACTATGGTGGAGGAGCCGATCATTTCCAACGATGAAGTTATTTTCCCGCTCACGGTGGCTCTGGACAAGCTACCAGTTGGAACGATAAAAGCAAAGGTCAGTGACGAACTATTTTGTGGCCACAAGTCTTGCGCTGTTCAGAGCCAGTCCGACTGGCCGAAAATAAGATGGTGTCCCAAATGCACTCCTCAGAAATTCATCTATCCACTGTTACGGGCTGATCCCAGGATGGATTTGTAGGGATGTATTGATTGCCTTGGAAGTGTGTGCTTTTTTTTTCCAGCTCCAGGTTTCTCTCCTGATGTGCAGACTTTCACTGGGGTACAATTCTTTGAGCACTGGTTGATTTCTGGTGTCCAACCAAATGGCCTCAGAGCGAGGGAGTGGAAATTTCAGCCTGTTCCTGATTGCTATCCAATAACTCCTGGTGGAACGTGTCTACGTGTGTGTGCACGCTTGTGCGCGTGCATCTGCTCGAGGTCAGGATCAGCCTTGGCTGTGATGCCTCGCCGTGGTTGAATAGCCTGCTGATTCTTACTGTCTGGGTCATGCATGAGGAATGGCCGCATTTGTTAAATGGAGAGACGTACAAAGCCCAACAATGTGGCATTGTAACATCTGCAGTAAGACTCACTAGGAGCGGACAAATCACTGGGACCCTGAGCTTCTTTACCTGAGAGTGGGGAAAATATACCCATCCGGCAAATGCTTCTGGGGCCTGCCAGGACCCTTTACTAAATGTACAAAACTTAGTATCATAGAGTACACAAGCAAGGAAGTCATGTGGAACCTTTATAAAACACTGGTTCGCCCACAACTGGAGTATTGTGTCCAGTTCTGGGCAACGCACTTTAGGAAAGATGTGAAGGCCTTAGAGAGGGTGCAGAAGAGATTTACTAGAATGATTCCAGGGATGAGGGACTTTACTTACCTGGATAGACTGGAAAAGCTGGAATTGTTCTCCTTGGAACAGAGAAGGTTGTGAGGAGATTTGATAGAGGTATTCAAAATCATGAAAGGTCTAGACAGAGCAGATAGAGAGAAACTGTTCCCATTGGCGGAAGGGTCAAGAACCAGAGAACATAGATTTAAGATGATTGGCAAAAGAACCAAAGGCGACATGAGGAAAAACTTTGTAAACAGCGAGTGGTTAGGATCTGGAATGCACTGCCCGAGTGGGTGGTGGAGGCAGATTCAATCATGGCCTTTAAAAGGGAACTGGATAAGCACTTGAAAGGAAAAAATTTGCAGGGCTACGGGGATAGGGTGGAGGAGTGGGACTAGCTGGATTGCTCTTGCATAGAGCTGGCACAGACTCGATGGGCCCAATGGCCTCCTTCTGTGCTGTAACCTTTCTATGATTCTATGTGATGATTTAGATGTTAACCAAACAGTTAACAAAATGACACAGTTAAGTTTTTACTGAATAGTGTAAAGCATTATGTATTTATAGGAAATCCATTAGGAGGCACTGGAATAGGTGCAAAAAAGATTTATAAGGATGGTACCAGAACTGAGAGGTTATACCTATCAGGATAGATTGAACAGGCGATGGCTCTTTTCTCTAGAAAAGAGAAGGCTTGAGGGGTGGCCTGATAGCGATCTTTAAAATTATGAATGAGCTTGACAGAGTGGATGTAGAGAAAATGTTTCCACTCGGTGGGGGAGACCAGAACTAGGGGCCATAAATATAAGATAGTCACTAATAAATCCAATAGGGAATTGAGGAGAAACTTCTTTACCCAGAGTGTGGTGAGAATGTGGAACTTGCTACCACGTGGAGTGGTCAAGGCGAAAAGCATGGATACATTTAAGGGGAAGCTAGATGAACACATGAGGGGGAAAGGAATAGAAGGATATGGTGATGGGGTTAGAGGAAGTAGGGAGGGAGGAGGCTCATGTGGAGCATAAACAACGGCATAGACCAGCTGGGCCGAATGGCCTATTTCTGCATTGTAAATTCTATTTAATTATGCAGATGAGATTGGAAACCATGCAGAGAAAGCCTTTACGTTTCCCCCAGTTACCAGAGACTTCCTCGAGATTATTTACATTTTATTTAATTGTTCAGTGGGCCGTGAGTTACTTTGCACAAATGTGCCAGGATTCAGCCTGTGGCTGCCTGAAATATTATCACATCATCTCACACATGGGGAATAATAATCAGACTGGCTGCCTCCACTAATTCAGAGACGGAAACTCAGAACAGAGGCGAGGATTTAATGCTGAGTTCAAAAGCAAAGCTGTCACTTGGAAAAGCATCAGAGCATCATTATACAGCCACAAAGGATTGTATGTATGTAGTGAGCACTGCTCAGTTCCGTTTGGAATGAGCTACCCTGTGAAGCAATTTCATTATAGCCCTTGTTCTTTGATCTTATTTAAATTGATTTACTTAGAATCATAGAATCAAACAGCACAGAAGGAGGCCGTTCGGCCCGTAGTGCCCATGGCGGCTCTTTGAAAGTGCAATCCAATTAGTCCCATTCCCCCTGCTCTTTCCCCATAGCCCTGCAAATTTTCCCCCTTCAACTATTTATCCAATTCCCTTTTGAAAGTTACTATTGAATCTGCTTCACTGCCCTTTCAGGCAGCACATTCCAGATCACAACTAACTATGAATTTTTTTTTTCCTCATCTGCCCTTTGGTTCTTTTGCCAATTATCTTAAATCTGTGTCCTGTGGTTACTGACCCTTCTGCCACTGGAAACAGTTTCTCCTTATTTATTCTGTGAAAACCCTTCATGATTTTGAACACCTCTATTAAATCTCCCCTTAACCTTCTCTGCTCTAGGAACAATCCCAGTTTCTCCAGTCTCTCCACGTAACTGAAGTTTTTCATCCCTGGTGCCGTTCTGGTAAATCTCTCCTCTGCACCCTCTCTAAGGCCTTGACATCCTTCCTAAAGTGTGGTGCCCAGAATTGGCCACAATCCTCCAGCTGGGGCCTAACCAGTGTTTTATAAAGGTTTAGCATAACTTCCTTGCTTTTGCACTCTCTGCCACTATTTGTAAAGCCCGGGATCCCGTATGCCTTTCTGATTTCCTCTGATTGTAATTCCATTTTTAACACACCATCTCCTCATAACCTCAGAGTGGATTTGAATCACTAATAATTTTTCAGTGAGGCTAACCCCCCCCACCACCGCCCAAGCAGTTCTGAGAGTTTATCTAGAGCATGCTGATTACAGGGATGCAGGTACCGTCCCCACCTGTATATAACGGGCGTATTCATGCGAACGCGATTTGCCACGTATAACGGGATGGCGTTATTACAGCACTCTACTGCGTAACAAGATTGTTGTACATCACTATTGAATACATGAAGTAAGACTGCCTGCAATGCAGTTAGCTTCATTTAAACTGCAGTCAGTGCTTTGTACAAGCTGTAACCCCACATCCCTCAGAGGGGATTCGAAGGGCTTAAGTACACAAAAGGTAATAGAACATTTTTGAGGTGCTATTTACTGGCACTCGGTGCACCTTAATGCAGTGCGGAGTAGGGAGTGAGCGCAGCTGTTTCTGCCTGAAATAAAGGGAGCGTTTACCGCGCTATAACCGGCAACTTTGAAATTGGCGTTAATGCAAATGGTTAACGGTTATCGCTTTTTGGCCGATATCAGCGACTGCCGGTTTTAAAAGTGGACGTTTTAAATGGCGGGGACTTTATTTACTTTTAGGGGTGTTAGATATCGAGGTGGAATTTGTCACGTGAAGCTAAAAAGGACTAGAACATCAGGAGTACGTGGTGGTGGAGGAGGAGGAGGGGGCAGTGGGGGCAGGATTATTGATTGAACTGAGTGAAGCCAGAGTCCGTCCTCCCTGATTAGAGTAATTACTCTTTTCCCCCACCACCCCTCATCACAAAAAGCTGTTGAGACAGGGGGTCAATTGAAAATTTCAAAACTAAGATTGATAGATTTTTGTTAGGAACATAGGAGCAGGAGGGAGGTTATTCAGCCCCTCGAGCCTGTTCCGCCATTCAGTTAGATCATGGCTGATCTGTATCTTAGCACCATCTACCCCCCCCCCCTTGTTCCGTAACCCTTGACATTCTTGCCTAACAAACATGGGTCAAAATTAGGTGAGGGTATTAAGGGATATGGAATAAAGGCAGGCAAATAATCAGCCATGATCTAACTGAATGGTGGAACAGGCTCAAGGGGCTGAATGGCCTCCTCCTGTTCCTATGTAAGTACGGGTCAGCATAAATATAGAGGAGGAGAGTTGGATGCCAGTTGACGAGGGCCGGATGAGGATGGGGAGTGTTTGCAAGTCAAAGGCGCTACAGTGATTCAGAAAATAGAATCCATTTTTGAAGACCTAAACAGAAACAATTTTATTGAAGGTGTGTTTGGAAATGATTAAACATCTCCAATATACCTTGCATATTTGTTCATGGTTTGGAAAATTGAAAACATCGACGCACTGAGTTAGATATTGGTAAACTGTTTTGATTCAATGACATTCTGGTTAATCAGCTAACTGCAGGGGAATGCAAGCTGAAATAATTTGTGAATTCCTCTCCCTGGCATCTGGTGGCTAAATAAAGATCTTGCAAGTTTAAATTATTTAGTTATTAAATTAAGGGGAAGCCAAATAAGTATATGAGGGAGAAAAGAATAGAAGGTTGTGCTGATAGGGTGAGCTGAAGAGGGGTGGGAGGAGGCTCGTGTGGAGCATAAACACCGGCATGGACCAGTTGGGCCGAATGGCCTGTTTCTGTGCTGGACATTAGATTCCTAAATGGCAGTCCCACATATTTAAACTATTAGGGTGCTAAGAAATATGGGTAATGTCCTTTAAACTCAGTGCTGCCAGAAACCAAATTCAGTTGTGTGAGGGTGCTGCTTGTCTCTGTCGAACACTTCAATCTCGCCTCGGGATCGCCAACCCTCCAGGATTGTCCCGGAATCTCCGGGAGTTAAAGATTAATCTCCCTGGACACTGGATTAATCTCCCTGGACACTGCTACGAACAGCTTGGGAGACAAAACCATAGGAGCAGTAAACAAAAAAATAGTGTGTTTTCTTTCATTGAACATTTTTGCTCATTAGTTATAATAAATATTGGTGATTGGGGGGGTGGGTGGAAGGGCTGTTTGACTGGGTGAGGCAGACGTTCATGTGATGAAACCTCCGGGAATATATCCACCCAGAGTTGTCAACCCTCCCCTCATCCTGTAAGATCCCGGTCTCAAAACAGGCACAGGGAGCACATCGTGCCTGCAGTCTGCCCAGTACCCTGGATGGTCACTGGCTGGTGGGAGTGGGAGGTGGGGGTCAGAAAACCAAATAACCTGGGCTACCAAGTTCAGCAATTCTATTTAAGGAACTGACGGGAACTAAGGAAAGGTTTTGTAAATCAGTCTTTTGTGGCCCATCCCTGGAATGTTCGCTAAGGTTAGCTGGTAAACCAGAAAGGGATTGAAATTGGATTTTTTTTCAAATATCTGACTCCATGTGGATGGGTTCAACTTTCCAAGCCATTGAAAGAAAGACTTGCATTTATATAGTGCCTTTCATAACCTCAGGACGTCCCAAAGCGCATTACATTAATGAAGTACTTTTGAAGTGGAGTCACTGTTGTAATGTAGGAAATGCCGCAGCCAATTTGCGCACAGCAAGATCCCACAAACAGCAATGTGATAATGATCAGATTATCTGTGTTAGTGATGTTGGTTGAGGGATAAACATTGGCCCAGGACACCGGGGAAAACTCCCCTGCTCTTTGAAAGAGCTATCCAATTAGCCCTGCTCTTTCCGCATCCCGATGGGATAACAGTTTCCGATGTTGGGCTGGGAAGGTTCCAGGCAAAATAAATTCAGGCAATCTCGAATCAGGTCGCTTGTGGGTGTGGACCGATGAGAGAGAGAGAGAGAGAGAGAGAGAAAACACAAAACTGCCCAAATCGGGGGCTGATTTGGCAATCTCACTCTGAGAGGCCATAGGGTAGCTGGTGTGAAGTGGGAAAAATGTCACCAATCCAGTAAGCGACCCCTTGGGGCAGAATAGAGAGAAGAGGAAAAAGTTGTTGCCGCCTAGATAGTCTGCCAGATGATACGAATGTAATTCTATATTCACCAAATCCGCTTGTGGTATCAACACTGCAGCAGCTTGTGTAGGTCCTTCTTGTATTGACAGGCTGTCCGGTTTGGTTCTATGTGGAATGCCAAGGAGGTTTATTGGTCACGGCCAGAATGGCTGCACATAGGACTGTCTTTGGGAAATGAGTACTGCAAACGTTAAGGTTTGGTCCATGGCTGGTTAGAGTACAGCTGAGCAGTGTCCCATGAGTCATCAAACCACTGGTACAGCTGTCTGTCTGTCTGGCACAGTTCTAGCTGTTGACTCTGAACCACTGAGTTTTTGTATGTTTTTTTGCAGTACAGTATGTACCTGGCAGTATGTTTTATCTCCCCTTGCCCCTCACAGTTTACCCCCTGTCTTTGTGTTGGTTCCTCTGCATTCAGTTCCCCGTTAATCAAGACTGGTTAGGCCACAGCTGGAGTACTGTGTGCAGTTCTGGTCGCCACACTACAGGAAGGATGTGATCGCTTTGGAGAGGGTGCAGAGGAGATTCACCAGGATGTTACCAGGGCTGGAGCGCTTCAGCTATGAAGAGAGACTGGGAAGATTGGGTTTGTTTTCCTTGGAGCAGAGGAGGCTGAGGGGGGACATGATTGAGGTGTACAAAATTATGAGGGGCACAGATAGGATGGATACTAAGGAGCTTTTTCCCTTCGTTGAGGGTTCTATAACAAGGGGACATAGATTCAAGGTAAAAGGCGGGAGGTTCAGAGGGGATTTGAGAAAGAACTTTTTCACCCAGAGGGTGGTTGGAGTCTGGAACTCACTGCCTGAAAGGGTTGTGGAGGCAGGAACCCTCACAACATTCAAGAAGCATTTGGATGAGCACTTGAAATGCCATAGCATACAAGGCTACGGACCAAATGCTGGAATATGGGATTAGAGTAGACGGCTGATGGCCAGCGCGGACACGATGGGCCGAAGGGCCTCCATCTGTGCTGTATAACTCTATGACTCTATGAGAAGTGGCCGAAATCTCTTCACCGTCCCATCCCACTGTCACCTCATCCACTTGCTGATATACCACTTCCTCCCTTGCTCTTTTCAACCGAGCTGGCGCCCGACTGGCCTAGGCCTCTCGCTGAGGTTTCTCTGTTTAAAAAAGATCCTAACCAAGATTGTCAGCAGTAGATCGCCAGTAAACACACTGCCGTATGGAAAGTTTTGACCTGTCTTTCTTTTGGAAGAAGATGAGCGATAAAAGCCTGTTGTGCGCATCTGTGTGTCTCGCTCGTTTACTTGCTCTCTGTCGCACGTGCTCTCTCTTTTTCCCCCCCCCCTCTCTTTCTTTTCCCCCCCTCTCTCTTTTCCCCCCCTCTCTCTCTTTTCCCCCCTCTCTCTCTTTTCCCCCCCTCTCTCTCTTTTCCCCCCCTCTCTCTCTTTCCCCCCCTCTCTCTCTTTTCCCCCCCTCTCTCTCTTTTCCCCCCCTCTCTCTCTTTTCCCCCCCTCTCTCTCTTTTCCCCCCCTCTCTCTCTTTTCCCCCCCTCTCTCTCTTTTCCCCCCCTCTCTCTCTTTTCCCCCCCTCTCTCTCTTTCCCCCCCTCTCTCTCTTTCCCCCCTCTCTCTCTTTCCCCCCTCTCTCTCTCTTCCCCCCCCTCTCTCTCTTTTCCCCCTCTCTCTCTGTCCCCCCCTCTCTCTCTTTCCCCCCCTCTCTCTCTTTTCCCCCCTCTCTCTCTTTTCTCCCCCTCTCTCTCTTTCCCCCCCTCTCTCTCTTCCCCCCCTCTCTCTCTTTTCCCCCCTCTCTCTCTTTTCCCCCCTCTCTCTCTTTTCCCCCCCTCTCTCTCTTTTCCCCCCCTCTCTCTCTTTTCCCCCCCTCTCTCTCTTTTCCTCCCCTCTCTCTCTTTTCCCCCCCTCTCTCTCTTTTCCCCCCCTCTCTCTCTTTTCCCCCCCTCTCTCTCTTTCCCCCCTCTCTCTCTTTCCCCCCTCTCTCTCTTTTCCCCCCTCTCTCTCTTTCCCCCCTCTCTCTCTTTCCCCCCCTCTCTCTCTTTCCCCCCCTCTCTCTCTTTCCCCCCCTCTCTCTCTTTCCCCCCCTCTCTCTCTTTCCCCCCCTCTCTCTCTTTTCCCCCCTCTCTCTCTTTCCCCCCCTCTCTCTCTTTCCCCCCCCTCTCTCTCTTTCCCCCCCTCTCTCTCTTTCCCCCCCTCTCTCTCTTTTCCCCCCCTCTCTCTCTTTTCCCCCCCTCTCTCTCTTTTCCCCCCCTCTCTCTCTTTTCCCCCCCTCTCTCTCTTTTCCCCCCCTCTCTCTCTTTTCCCCCTCTCCTCTCTTTTCCCCCCCTCTCTCTCTTTTCCCCCCCTCTCTCTCTTTCTCCCCCCTCTCTCTCTTTTCCCCCCCTCTCTCTCTTTTCCCTCCCCTCTCTCTCTTTCCCCCCCACCCCCCTCTCTCTCTTCCCCCCCCCCTCTCTCTTCCCCCCCCCTCTCTCTCTTCCCCCCCCTCTCTCTCTTCCCCCCCCCTCTCTCTCTTCCCCCCCCCTCTCTCTCTTCCCCCCCCTCTCTCTCTTCCCCCCCCCCTCTCTCTTCCCCCCCCCTCTCTCTCTTCCCCCCCCCCTCTCTCTCTTCCCCCCCCTCTCTCTCTTCCCCCCCCCCTCTCTCTCTTCTCCCCCCCCCCTCTCTCTCTTTCCCCCCCCCCCCTCTCTCATCTTCCCCCCCCCCCCTCTCTCTCTTCCCCCCCCCTCTTCTCTTTCCCCCCCCCCTCTCTCTCTTCCCCCCCCCTCTCTTCTCTTCCCCCCCCCTCTCTCTCTTCCCCCCCCTCTCTCCTCTTCCCCCCCTCTCTCTCTTCCCCCCCCCTCCTCTCTTCCCCCCCCCTCTCTCTCTTCCCCCCCCCTCTCTCTCTTCCCCCCCCTCTCTCTCTTCCCCCCCCTCTCTCTCTTTCCCCCCTCTCTCTCTTTCCCCCTCTCTCTCTTTCCCCCCTCTCTCTCTTTCCCCCCTCTCTCTCTTTCCCCCCCTCTCTCTCTTTCCCCCCCTCTCTCTCTTTCCCCCCTCTCTCTCTTTCCCCCCCTCTCTCTCTTCCCCCCCTCTCTCTCTTTCCCCCCCTCTCTCTCTTTCCCCCCCTCTCTCTCTTTCCCCCCCCCTCTCTCTTTCCCCCCTCTCTCTCTTCCCCCCCCTCTCTCTCTCTTTCCCCCCCTCTCTCTTCTTTCCCCCCCTCTCTCTCTTTGCCCCCCTCTCTCTCTTCCCCCCCCTCTCTCTTTCCCCCCCTCTCTCTTTCCCCCCCTCTCTCTCTTCCCCCCCCCCTCTCTCTCTTCCCCCCCCCTCTCTCTCTTCCCCCCCCCTCTCTCTCTTCCCCCCCCTCTCTCTCTCCCCCCCCCTCTCTCTCGTCCCCCCCCCTCTCTCTCTTCCCCCCCCCCCTCTCTCTCTTCCCCCCCCCCCTCTCTCTCTTCCCCCCCCCCTCTCTCTCTTCCCCCCCTCTCTCTCTTCCCCCCCCCTCTCTCTCTTCCCCCCCCCTCTCTCTCTTATTCCCCCCCCCCTCTCTCTCTTCCCCCCCCCTCTCTCTCTCTTCCCCCCCCCTCTCTCTCTCCCCCCCCCTCTCTCTCTTCCCCCCCCCCTCTCTCTCTTCCCCCCCCTCTCTCTCTTCCCCCCCCCTCTCTCTCTTCCCCCCCTCTCTCTCTTCCCCCCCCTCTCTCTCTCCCCCCCCCTCTCTCTTCCCCCCCCCTCTCTCTTCCCCCCCCCCCTCTCTCTCTTCCCCCCCCCTCTCTCTCTTCCCCCCCCCTCTCTCTCTTCCCCCCCCTCTCTCTCTTCCCCCCCCCTCTCTCTCTTCCCCCCCCCTCTCTCTCTTCCCCCCCCCCTCTCTCTCTTCCCCCCCCCTCTCTCTCTTCCCCCCCCCCCTCTCTCTCTTCCCCCCCCCCTCTCTCTCTTCCCCCCCCCTCTCTCTCTTCCCCCCCTCTCTCTCTTCCCCCCCCTCTCTCTCTTCCCCCCCCCCTCTCTCTCTTCCCCCCCCCTCTTCTCTCCCCCCCCCTCTCTCTCTTCCCCCCCCCCTCTCTCTCTTCCCCCCCCCTCTCTCTCTTCCCCCCCCTCTCTCTCTTCCCCCCCCCCCTCTCTCTCTTCCCCCCCCCCCTCTCTCACTTCCCCCCCCCCCTCTCTCCTCCCCCCCCCTCACTCTCTTCCCCCCCCCCCTCTCTCTCTTCCCCCCCCCCCTCTCTCTCTTCCCCCCCCCCCTCTCTCTCTTCCCCCCCCCCTCTCTCTCTTCCCCCCCCCCCCTCTCTCTCTTCCCCCCCCCCCCTCTCTCTCTTCCCCCCCCCCCTCTCTCTCTTCCCCCCCCCCCTCTCTCTTCCCCCCCCCCCCTCTCTCTTCTCCCCCCCCCCCCCTCTCTCTTCCCCCCCCCCCCTCTCTCTCTCCCCCCCCCCCCTCCCCCTCTCTCTTCCCCCCCCCCCTCTCTCTTCCCCCCCCCCTCTCTCTTCCCCCCCCCCCTCTCTCTTCCCCCCCCCCCTCTCTCTTCCCCCCCCCCCCTCTCTCTTCCCCCCCCCCCTCTCTCTTCCCCCCCCCCCCTCTCTCTTCCCCCCCCCCCCTCTCTCTTCCCCCCCCCCCTCTCTCTTCCCCCCCCCCCCTCTCTCTTCCCCCCCCCCCCTCTCTCTCTTCCCCCCCCCCCCTCTCTCTCTTCCCCCCCCCCCCCTCTCTCTCTTCCCCCCCCCCCCTCCTCTCTCTCTTCCCCCCCCCCCCTCTCTCTCTTCCCCCCCCCCCCTCTCTCTCTCTTCCCCCCCCCCCTCTCTCTCTCTCCTCCCCCCCCCCCCTCTCTCTCTCTCTCCCCCCCCCCCTCTCTCTCTCTCTCCCCCCCCCCCTCTCTCTCTCCTCCCCCCCCCTCTCTCTCTCTCCCCCCCCTCTCTCTCCTCCCCCCCCCCTCTCTCTCTTCCCCCCCCCCCCCCTCTCTCTTCCCCCCCCCCCCCCCCCCCTCTCTCTTCCCCCCCCCCCCCCCCCCTCTCTCTCTCTCTTCACCTGCCCCCCCCCCCCCCAACTTATCCAAAATGCTGCAGCCCCGTCCTCACTTTACCATATTCTCGATTGCAGATTATTGTCACTGTGTGGAAGAGGGATCAAGAGAAAGCAGAGGTGAGGGAGCACGGCTACTTGACCATTCTACAGAACCGAAATCCCTCCCAAATCTTCAGAGAAGATCAAAGCACTTTTAAAGCTCAAGGTACGATGATGAGAGAGATCCCAGCAATTTAACCCTGTGGGCAGAGTAATGACTATCCCAGAAGGCCTGCACGGGATTTAAATCCAAGTTTCTTTGTAAATGTAGAGCTCAGTGGAAGGAGAATGGTTTTTAAGTTTTTTGTCAATTCTCATCCACATGAAAGATGTCCGTGCTGAGAAATGGAACCCTTCCCCTTTTTAGTGCTGTGGCTGAGATTGAGAGGCTCTGTGTGCGGAGCCTGTGATTAGACCCGTTTACAACTCTGGTGGGTCTTGGCCTTCGCCTTCACGTTCATGTGTGTTTTAAGTTGCTGTAGATGAGTTGTTCAAAGGGGAAGGAAAGTGTTGAGGAGAGCACTTTCTAAGTGCCTGACCCTGAGCTGAGCTTCTGACCCCACATCCTCTCCATCACCAAGACCGCCTACTTCCAACTCTGTAACATCACCCGTCTCCGCCCCCGCCTCAGCTCATCTGCTGAACTCCTCACCCATTCCTTTGTTACCTCCAGACTCGACTATTCCGATGCTCTTCTGGACTGCCTCCTATCTTCCACCCTCCGTAAACTTGAGCTCATCTGAAACTCTGCTGCCCCGTACCCCAACTCACACCAAGTCCCGTTCACCCATCACCCCCTGTGCTCGCTGACTTACATTGGCTTCCCAGTCCGGCAATGCCTCGCTTTTATTTTTTAAAAAAATTCTCATCCTTGTTTTCAAATCCCTCCGTGGCCTCACCCCTCCCCTATCTCTCTAACCTCCTCCAGCCGTACAAATCTCCGAGATCTCTGCACTCCTCCAATTGTGGCCTCTTGCGCATCCCTGATTTTCATCACTCCATCGTTGGCGGCCGTGCCTTCAGCTGCCACGGCGCTAACCTCTGGAATTCCCTCCCTAAACCTCTCCGCCTCTCTTCCTTTTTAAGATGCTCCTTAAATCCTACCTCTTTGACCAAGCTTTTGGCCACCTGTTCTATTATCTCCTTATGTGGCTTGGTGTCAGATTTTGTTTGGTAACTCTCCTGTGAAGCACCTTGGGACGTTTTACTACATTAAAGGCGCTATATAAATGCAAGTTGTTGCGTCCAATATTGTCAAGCTTGGTGCCTAGGATTCCCCCCATCACCACTTCCCCCCGCCCCCCCCCCCCCCGGCCTTCGTCCCAGAACCACTGCAGTAACATCCATTGCTCGAGGGTTCATGGGGGTTGGTAAGTGCCTCCATTCATGTTCGACGGGGCTGGCACTTTGGACTGGCCTTGGGAGGGGGGTGGGGGCGCGACAGGGGAGGGGGTTAAATTGATGTGCAAATCTCGAGACTAGTTTTCCCTCTGGGAGCCGTGTACAATTGTAGCGTGGCCTCCACTGAATGCAAAGAAAAGACACATTTACCTGCGATCATAAACCAAAGTCTGGGGGTGAAACTGGACATGGGCGGAGACGCAAGACAGGCAGAATCGCATCAGCTGATAGTTACACGATGCTCCTGACAACCAGTTCTGTTGAAGTCAATCGAGCGGAGGGTATAACAGGCGCCCCGTGCGATACTGCTGGTTTTGCATCCCCCGCAGATGTCCAGATTCACCCCCTATATCCTTTCCAGTCATCTTGCTTGATAACTGTGCAGTAAGATTTATTTATTTTTTTGTTTTAATGACTCTTCTACTCCTCCTCTCTCTTATCTTCTCCCCACCCCCCCAATCATTGCTGAAGTGAGTACGCTGCTAACCGTCCTGCCACCTCCAACAGTCAAGTGTCGACAGCTCAACGTGTCGGGGAAACAGCTGACAGTGATTAAAGGTAATGACAGCGAGCCGTTCCACTCTGTAGCAGTCGGGATTCTTTTTTCCCAGCTTCGCAGGCACATCCCCTTTAACATATGCAGCCTGCCAATCATGTATTAAAGATCAGGCAATTTAAATGCCTCACATTCAATGCATAAACATTATCTCACTGTGACTCAGCCCACTTGACGTGCTCGATATTTCAACCTTCCTCTCCGTTCCCAGCTTCAATCCGTGTCCTGGCTTAGGGATGGGCAATAAATGCCGGCCTCACCAGCGACGCCCACATCCCATGAACAAATAAAAAAAACTATAATCCTCAAAAAGGTCAGGCAGTCGGAGGAAAGTTCAGGCAAAGCTGCGCTTTTATTTTACATATACATAGAATGTACAGCACAGAAAGAGGCCATTCAGCCCTGTTGGCCTATGCCGGTGTTTCATAGAATGGTTATAGCACAGAAGGAGGCCATTCGGCCCATGCCGGCCTTATGCAAGAGCAATCCAGCTAGTCCCACTCTCCCGCCCTTTCCCCGTAGCCCTGTAAATTTTTTTCCTTCGAGTACTTATCGGATTCCCTTTTGAAAGCCACAAATGAATCTGCCTCCACCACCCCCTCAGGCAGTGCATTCCAGATCATAACCACTCGCTATGTAAAAAAACGTTTTTCCTCATGTCACCTTTGGTTCTTTTGCCAATCACCTTAAATCTACATCCTTTGGTTCTTGACCTTCCACCAATGGGAACAGTTTCTCTCTATCCTGTCTAGACCCTTCATGATTTTGAATACCTGTATCAAATCTCCTCTCAACATTCTCTGCTCTAAGGAGAACAACCCCAGCTTCTCCAGTCTATCCACGTAACTAAAGTCCCTCATCCCTGGAATCATTCTAGTAAATTTCTTCTGCATCCTCTCTAAGGCCTTCACATCTTTCCTAAAGTGCGGTGCCCAGAACTGGACACAATACTCCAGTTGTGGCCAAACCAATGTTTTATAAAGGTTCATCATGACTTCCTTGCTTTTGTACTCTATGCCTCTATTTATAAAGCCCAGGATCCCGTATGCTTTTTTAACCACTTTCTCAACTTGCCCTGCCACCTTCAACAACTTGTGCACATATACCCCCAGATCTCTTTGTTCCTGCACCCCTTTAGTTTATATTGCCTCTCCTCGTTCTTCCTACCAAAACGTATCACTTTGCACTTTCTGCGTTAAATTTCATCTGCCACGTGTCCGCCCATTTCACCAGCCTGTCTATATCCTCTTGAAGTCTATCACTATCCTCCTCACTGTTCACTACACTTCCAAGTTTTGTGTCATCTGCAAATTTTGAAATTGTGCCCTGTACACCCAAGTCCAAGTCATTAATATAGATCAAGAAAAGCAGTGGTCCTGATACCGACCCCTGGCGAACACCACTGTACACCTTCCTCCAGTCCGAAAAACAACCATTCACCACTACTGTTTCCTGTCATTTAGCCAATGCTCCACACAAGCTTCCTTACACCATGCTTCATCTCACCCTATCAGCATATCCTTCTTTCCTTTCACCCTTGTGTCTACCTAGCTCCCCCTTAAATGCATCTGTTATTCGTCTCAGCTACTCCATGTGGTAGCGAGTTCCACATTCTCACCACTCTCTGGGTAAAGAAGTTTCTCCTGAATTCCCTATTGGATTTATTAGTGACTGTCTTATATCATGGAATGATTTTTCCATCTCTTCCTTCCCCCCCCTCCCCCTCCATGTTCTATCCTAAAGGCACTGCACCCCTGCTGGGATATGGGGTGACAAGCACCCCCCTCTCTCTCTTCCTCATGACTGTTCATCATGTGCAAGCCTGATGGATCGGCAGGCTATTCTGTGTGGGGCATCATAGTTATACCTGATTCTGTTTCACCTGATATCCACAGACATGCATTGTACCAGTGGAAGTCACTGTTAGTTTCTTACCCCTGAAACCTTAACCAGCCCGGGACTGAAATCCCTTCCTTTACATTTTACCCTGCAGAGGTCAGTTTAGTTTGCTGATGAAGCAGGACTTATTTGGAACAGAACCATCAGAAATCAGGCTTCTTCGACAGCACCTCCCAAACCCGCGACCTCTCCCACCTAGAAGGACAAGGGCAGCAGGCACATGGGAACAACACCACCTGCACGTTCCCCTCCAAGTCACACACCATCCCGACTTGGAAATATATCGGCCGTTCCTTCATCGTCGCTGGGTCAAAATCCTGGAACTCCCTTCCTAACAGCACTGTGGGAGAACCTTCACCACACGGACTGCAGCGGTTCAAGAAGGAGGCTCACCACCACCTTCTCAAAGGCATTTAGGGATGGGCAATAAATGCCGGCCTCGCCAGCGACGCCCACATCCCATGAACGAATTTTTTTTTAAAAATCAGAATCTGATGAGAGAGTGAGTCATGTTTCAACCTAGTCAGCAAGTTCTGGCAGGCTAATCCACCATGAGGACCTCACACCGAGCTCACTCCTGGCCCGCCTAACGGCCAGCCGGTGTCCTGGGCGCCGCGTTTCCCCACAGCAGTGACTACACTTTAAAAAGTACTTCATTGGTTGTGAAGCATTTTGGGACGTCCTGAGGTCGTGAAAGGCGCTATATAAATGCACGTTCTTTTCCTATTTCTTTTTGCTGGGTAGTGGGAACCTTGGCTGGTTCCCCTGGGCGGTGAGACCTATTGTAGCACACCAACTGTCTCCCTGGCTGAGATCCGGTGCAGAGCAACCGCCTGCCGTTACAACTTATTAACATCACCCCCTCATTCAGGCCTCCCCTGGCTGAGCACCGATTGCGACCAACCTGGTCCTGAGCCTTTGCCAGTGGCTACTCTCAAACTGGCTGATGGAAAGTGTGACGAGTTGCCTCTTATTTTTCCCTCTTTTCTCTTCTCCTTCCGCCCCCAACATCTCTAAGCCCCAGGCCACCACTAGGGAAGTGTCTGGCATCAACCAAACATCTCCCCACATCTGGCAATGTGTGGTCTGTGGAGGCAGAATCACTCCTGACCTGTCTCTGGTGCCACCTGTTGATTCTACACGACACTGCCCTTCCCTTGACAGTCACAGTCGAGTATCGTAGCATCTTGCAACACAGGAGGAGGCTATTCGGCCCATCGTGCCTGTGCCGGCTCTTTGAAAGGGCTATCCAGTTAATCCCACTCCCCTGCTCTTTCCCCGTAGCCCTGAAAATGTTTCCTTCATAAGTACGTATATCCAATTCCCTTTTCAATCTGCTTCCACCACGTTTTCAGGCAGTGCATTTCCAGATCATAACGACTCGCTGCATAAAAAAATTTTCTCGTGTCCTCCCTGGTTCTTTTGCCAATTACCTTAAATCTGTGTCCTCTGGTTACCGTCCCTCCTGCCGCTGGAAACAGTTTCTCCTTATTTACCCTCTCAAAACCTCTCAGTTTTGAACACCTCTATTAAATCTCCCCTTAACCTTCTCTGCTCTAAGGAGAATAACCCCAGCTTCTCCAGTCTGTCCACATAACTGGAGTCCCTCATCCCTGGTAACATTCTGGTAAACCATCTCTGCACCCTCTCCAAGGCCTTGACATCCTTCCTAAAGTGTGGTGCCCAGAGTTGAATACAGTACTCCAGCTTGGGGCCTGACCAGTGTTTTTATAAAGGTTTAGCATAACTCCCTTGCTTTTGTACTCTTTTTGCCTCTATCTATAAAGCCAAGGATCCCGTATGCTTCTTTAAACAGCTTTATCGACCTGTCCTGCCACCTTCAAAGGCGTGTGTACGTGTAAAACTTTATGAATTCACTCTCGCAGAGAGGAGCCTTCCCTGTTGGAATTCAGGCACGGAGCTCAGCATTAAAATCAACTGTCAGAAAACTCCAGGGGCTGGCTGGACGACCCACTCCTTGGTGCCGAAGCTTGACCCCCAGCAGCGCGAGCTCCTAAAACGGCCCTGCTGTTCGCAGTATTAACAGCAGCACCCTGGGGTGCAGGGTTTGTGCACGCTCCCATCAGGCGCCAAGTTCCCCCATCTCAGCCGTGCTGCTTGGGCGATGGGGTCCTGCCGAACGAAGGTCAGACGATTCCCCGCAGAGAGGCTGGGGAGAGTCGAGGGCGAGTCACCCAGAGCCCATTACTGCAGGTCTCCTCGCAGATGCTGGAGTGACACTGGGCTGAAGCCATCCGATTAACTCCCTCGGATCAGGATCGGACTTTAGCACCGAGACACTTGGAGAAGGATGAAACATAAACATTTTGTTTTAACTGGTGGTTCAGAAACAATTAATTTTTATTTCTTTTTTTGTCCTTTTGAAACTTTACTCTCAGCTAACATTTCCTACTTTACAGCAGTGACTACACTTCGAAAGCACTTCATTGGCTGTAAAGCAGTTTGGGACGTCCTGAGGTCGTGAAAGGCGCTATATAAATGCAAGACTTACTTTCTTCTTTCTTTCTAACACTTGTTGACCTGGCTTTCTTTCTGAACGAAATGTCTTCTCTTTTTTTTAAACAGTCGGAGGCTTGTGCTTTGAAGGCAGAGGTCGTGACTCTTATTGGAGCAATAACCTGCACTCGTGCTGCTAGTGCTGCTCGGTCCTGAATGTGCATGCGGCTTTAGTCAACTCCATCGGCCCAGAGACAGATGCAGCACTGCAGCGTTAGAAACTGTAACTGCGGTGTGCATGCGGCTTATAGGGTAACTTGCTGGGCTCTGAGGACACTCCAATACAATGAAACGGGTCTCACTGGTGTCCTAAACTGAGAGAGCAGAGCCCTGGGATTGTATTACAACACATTGGATTGTTTTCTGTTGGACCCATCACTCTCATATTTAACAATTGATTGTAGTTCCCTGTGGCTGTATCTGCAAATATTCACCCCCCCCCCCCCCCCCACCGATGACCTGAGACACTCTCCAGCCCTACAACCTTCCGAGATCTCTGCGCTCCTCCAATTCTGGCCTCTTGCGCATCCCCGATTTTAATCGCTCCGCCATTGGAGGCTGTGCCTTCAACTGCCTAGGTCCTAAGCTCTGGAATTCTCTCCCTAAACCTCTCTGCGCCTCTCTCCTCCTTTGAAGACATAAGAACATAAGAAATAGGAGCAGGAGTAGGCCATACGGCCCCTCGAGCCTGCTCCGCCATTCAATAAGATCATGGCTGATCTTCGACCTCAACTCCACTTTCCTGTCCGATCCCCGTATCCCTTGATTCCCTTACAGTCCAAAAATCTATCGCTCTCAATCTTGAACATACTCAATGACTGAGCATCCACAGCCCTCTGGGGTAGAGAATTCCAAATATTCACGGCCCTCTGAGAGAAGAAATTCCTCCTCATCTCAGTCCTAAATGTCTGACCCCTTATCCTGAGACTATGTCCCCTAGTTCTAGACTCTCCAGTCACTTTAAGACACTCCTTAGAACCTACCTCTTTGACCAAGCTTTTGGTCACCTGCCCTAATACCTCCTTATGTGGCTCGGTCTGATATTTCGTCTGATAACGCTGCTGTGAAGCACCTTGGGACATTTTACTATGTTAAAGATGCTACCTAAATATATAAATGCAAAATTGTTGATGATCTGACTGTAACGTTTTATATTGCTTTGGATGCCAGTGCCGTAATGCTGAAATGGCTGCTTTTCCCCCCCAACAGTGCTAAACACATCCTCTCAGGAGGAGATCTGCGTCCGCGACGTGCGAATTCTGCCAAACTTCAACGCCAGTTACTTACCCATGATGCCCGATGGCTCCGTGCTGCTCGTAGACAATGTCTGGTGAGAGCTGTGCGTGATATATCTTTGAGCTTTATGAGGACTGGGAGGAATGTGGAACGGACGCGTGGCTGGTTCGATGGGGTGGCTCCGACAACATTCCCAGCGATTTGCACTTCATCCGGGGAGGTCCTGATGGCTCGGCGGGGGAAATGCGCCACCCGGCGTGGTACCGAGCGGGAAGGACCGCGGTTCGATTCTTGGTCAGCGCCGAGCTCGCTAAGGTGGCAGCGATTGGCCCCGGCACCCTGGGAAAGGAGGTGGGGGCGGGAGGGGGGGAAATCGATCTCCTGGTTATCGTCCAGTGACCTGCGCTGGAAGGCTCCGAGTGCGTTCTCCGGATCGGCCTGACAGCCGCTGCTCAGGCTCAATGCAAGAAGGATGGGCACTTAAGTGAGGTTCCCAGAGAGTTACTCGAACCTGCGCCGGTTCGAGAGGGATAGAATTGAAAAGCAGAGAAGTTATGTTAAACTTGTATCGACACACTTGGAGTACTGTGCACTGTTCTGGTCTCCATATTATAAAAAGGATATAGAGGCAATGGAGAGGGTGCAAAAAAGATTCACAAGGATGACACCAGAACTGAGAGGTTATAACTATCAGGAAAGACTGAACAGGCTGGGGCTGTTTTCTCTCGCAAAGAGAAGGCTGAGGGGTGACCTGCTCGAGGTCTTTAAAATTATGACGGGGATCGATAGGGTAGACGTAGAGATGATGTTTCCACTTATTGGAGAGACCAAAACTAGGGGCCATAAATATAAAATAGTCACTAATAAATCCAATGAAGAATTCAGGAGAAATTTCTTTACTCAGAAAGTGGTTAGAATGTGCAACTCGGTGTTTATGTTCCACACGAGCCTCCTCCCTCCTCTCTTCATCTCACCCTATCAGCGTAACCTTCTATCCCTTTCTCTCTCCTGATTATCCAGCTTCCCCTTAAATGCATCTATGCAATTCACCTCAACTACTCCTTGTGGGAGCGAGTTCCACATTGTCACCTCTCTCTGGGTAAAGAAGTTTCTCCTGAATTCCCTATTGGATTTATTAGTGACTCTCTTATGTTTATGGCCCCCTAGTTATGGTCGTCCCAAACAAGTGGAAACTTGTAGAAGATCTTAGTTGGGCCACAGTTGGAGTATTTGGTTTCCCATCATAGGAAGGATATAAAAGCAAATGGGAAAGGTGCAATGTACCTTCTCGTAGATGGTACCTGGTGAGGGGATACAGTTACAAAGTGACTTGAGCAGTTGGGGCTTTTTTTACTACAGCTGAGAAGGTTAACGGTTGGCCTGATGGAGGGCTTCAATATTTTAAAGGGTTGTGATAAAAGTAAACAGTGATATGTCCAACCACAGGTCAATGAGATGATAACGAGAGGGCACAAATTTAAGATAATTACGTAAAGAATAAAAGGGGAAGTGAAAAAATAAATGTTTTAGAATCATAGAATCTTACAGCACAAAAGGAGGCCATTCGGCCCATCTTGCCTGTGCTGGCTCTTTGAAATTAGTCCCACTCCTCCTGCTCTTTCCTCATAGCAATTTTTTCCCCTTCAAGTATTTATCCAACTCCCTTTTAAATGTTACTATTGAATCTGTTTCCATTGCCCTTTCAGGTAATGCATTCAACTCAGATCCTAATAACTCACTGCATAAAAACATTTCTCCTCATCTCATCTCACTTCTGGCTCTTTTGCCAATTACTGTAAATCTCTGTCCTTTAGTTACCTCCTGCCAGTGGAAACGGTTTCTCCTTATTTACTGTATCAAAACCCTTCATGATTTTAAACGCCTCCATTAAATCCCCCCTTAACCTTCTCTGCTGTAAGGAGAACAACACCAGTTTCTCCAGTCTCGTCACATAATTGAAGTCCCTCATCCCTGGTACCGTTCTGGTGAATCGCATCTGCACCCTCTCCGAGGCCTTCACATCCTTCCTGAAGTGCGGTGCCCAGAATTGGACACAATACTCCAGCTGGGGCCTGACCAGTGATTTTTCACAGAGGGTGGCTAGAAAGTGAAATTCTCCACCAAAACCCACTGTTGAAGCAGAGTCCATTAAATTCTTTTAAAAGGGAAATAGTTGGTTGCTTGACAAAGAGGAATTTTAATGTGTGTGGGTGGTGACCTGAGGAGTGAGATCAGACACGGAGTAGAACGCTAGTGCAGGCTCGATGGGCCAAATGTGTTGAGAGAATTCTCTGAATTCCTCATGGGCTCGCAACACCTGGTAGGAGATGGCATCGCTAAAGGCTGGTCGGGAGGCAGCTTAATTCCTGGCGCAGGTCCGTTGAATAACGATGGGAAACTTGGTGAGGCTGAGCGAAACTGCTTAGTGAAGGTGGATCAGAGAAAAAAAAAACGGGTTTCTCTCTATTCTTTCTCAGTGCAATCAGCATTTAAATCATACGTTCCTGTACCTCTTGTAAACAACTTGCATTTATGCAGCACCTTTAACGTGGTGAAAACGTCCCGAGGCGCTTCACAGGAGCGATTATCAAACACCGAGCAACATAAGGAGATGTTAGGACAGGTGACCAAAAGCTTGGTCAAAGAGGTAGGTTTTAAGGAGCGTGCTAAAGGACCGCCTACTTTCACCTCCGTAACATCATCTGTCTCCGCCCCTGCCTCAGCTCATCTGCAGCTGAAACCCTCGTCCATGCCTTTGTTACCTCCAAACTCAACTATTCCAATGCTCTCCTGGCCGGCCTCCCATCTTCCACCCTCCATAAATTTGAGTTCACCCAAAGCTCCGCTGCCAGTATCCTAACTCGCACCAAGACCCATTCACCCATCACCCCCTGTGCTCACTGACCCACATTGGCTCCCAGTCCAACAACGCCTCAATTTTAAAATTCTCATCCTTGATTTCAAATCCCTCCACTGCCTCGCCCCTCCCTATCTCTGTAACCTCCTCTAGCCCTACAACCCTCTGAGATCTCTGCGCTCCTCCAATTCTGGCCTCTTGCTTATCCCCGATTTCCTTTGCCCCACCACTGGGGGCTGTGCCTTTAGTTGCCCAGGCCCTGAGCTCTGGAATTCCCTCCCTAAATCTCTCCACCTTTTAAGATGCTCCTTGAAACCTACCTCTTTGACCAAGCTTTTGGTCACCTGTCCTAATATCGCCTTATGTGGCTCGGTTTCAAATTCTGTTTGATAATCATTCCTGTGAAGCGCCTTGGGACGTTTTACTACATTAAAGGCGCTATATAAATGCAAGTTGTAGTTGGTCTCCGTGCTATGATGGTTTGTTTGAAACGTGTCCGGTGCTGGTTTTCCCCCCCCACAGCCACCAGTCGGGCGATGTGTCCGTGGCCTCGTTCTACAGGATGGACGGTAATTCCAGCCACCTCCCGATAAAGCTCAGTGCCCTGGAGGAACAGGCTTTCCTCTTCCAGCTGCAGGTTAACGAGCGGCCCCAGCAGGACACTAAGGAGGTACGCACACAGTCACCGTTTATTTCATGCAAAGGACAAAAAAAAAGTTTCAGCAACTCTGATTCTATGCAAAAGAAAAATTTAAAAGGGGATTTGGAAAAGGGTAGGGGAATGGAATTAAATGGGTAACTGTTTAATTAAGGTATAAATATTAACCCCCCAACCTCCCCATCAGTGCCGGAGTGGGCGAGGGAGTGGGGCAAATCATTTGACCTTTTTTAACATAAAGGAGGGCAGGAGGAGAGATGGTGAATATACCGCAACATGTGAGTGTGTTTGACTGCTTCTCCATCTGAAGTGGTGAAACTGGAGGCTAACCGCTGAGGAATAAGCTCGGTCAAGGTTGAAGAAAGAAACGAGCGATCAGAGGCAATAGGAACAGGAGAAGGCCATTCAGCCCCTCCAGCCCGCTCCGCCATTCAATTAGATCATGGCTGACCTGCACCTCAACTCCATTTCATAGATAGATGTGTACAACATGGAAACAGGCCCTTCGGCCCAACATGTCCACGTCGCCCAGTTTATACCACTAAGCTAGTCCCAATTGCCTGCACTTGGCCCATATCCCTCTATACCCATCTTACCCATGTAACTGTCCAAATGCTTTTTAAAAGACAAAATTGTACCCGCCTCTACTACTGCCTCTGGCAGCTCGTTCCAGACTGCCTTGGTTAGCTGCCTTGGTTCCATATCCCTTGATACCCTCACTCAACAAAAACCCATCGATCTCAGCCTTGAAAATGTCATTGCCCCCTGCGTCCACAGCCTTTCGGGAGAGGAAACTCCAGATTTCCACCACCCTTCCAGTGTAAAAGCATCTTTACTTAGACCCTTGTTGTTTGAGGAGAGGTTGAGTAGAATGGGCCTGTACACTCTGGAGTTTAGAAGAATGAGAGGTGATCTCATTGAAACATATAAGATTCTGAGGGGGATTGACAGGGTAGATGCTGAGAGGCTGTTTCCCCTGCCTGGAGAGTCTAGAACCAGGGGGCATAGTCTCGGGGTAAGGGGTCGGCCATTTAGGGCTGAGATGAGGAGGAATTTCTTCACTCGAGGGTTGTGAATCTTTGGAATTCTCTACCCCAGAGGGCTGTGGATGCTGAGTCGTTGAATATATTCAAGCCTGAGATCGATTTGATTTTTGGACTCTAGGGGAATCAAGGGATACAGGAATCGGGCAGGAAAATGGAGTTGAGGTCGAAGATCAGCCATGATCTTATTGAATGGCGGAGCAGGCTCGAGGGGCCACACGTCCTACTCCTGCTCCAATTTCTTACGTTCTTGACAGCCAGCAGACAGACGATTACGATCCTGCTTCTCTGAACACAAGTTCCACCGGTGAAAGTCGTAGAATGATACAGCACAGAAGGAGGCCGTTCGGCCCATCGTGCCTGTGCTGGATCTTTGAAAGGCGGTGGACCATTTCCTCCTGTCGCTAAACGTTAGCGACGTTGTAAATGCAGCATCAAAATCTACCCTGCACCCCGCTTCTAGTAAAACTGTAAACATGTTGTTTTGGAAAAGCTTTACAATTTCCCAACAGATAGCAAACATAAGAGCTCTTAATGCCGTGTTTACAATGTCCCTGGAGCACGAGAGCGAGAGGAAAAGCTTCTCCCCAAATGTGCCGAACCACTAAACGCTCAAGTTCCAACCCAACGAGCTGCTAAGTTCCTGGCAGCTTCCCTTCCAAGCGTGGTTTTGTTACTCTCTGCCAACATCTGCACAGTCAACAAAGATGGCAGGAAATAAAAAGATGCAGTGGCCCGTAGCCTCTTGGAAAAAGGCTGAACTGTTTTTTTTCTCCATCAGAATAAAAACTTGATCAGAATTTTGAATTTTTAACGTAGACTTTTTTTTTTAAAAAGCCTTGCTGCCACCAGGGGGCGCTAGTACATAGAGCATCACATGATTATCTGGTCGTTGCTGTTTGTGGGATCTTGCTGTGCGCAAGTTGGCTGCCGCGTTTCCTACATTACATCATCGACTACCCTTCAAAAGTAATTCAGTGGCTGTGAAGCACTCTCGGGCGCCCTGGGGTCGTGAAAGGCGCTGTTTGAATGCAAGTTCTTTCTTCCTTTGATAGTTAAACTGGGATCTCAGTGTAACCTAGTTATCTAAAGCTACCAGAATACAGAAGGAGCTTGCAGTTATATAGAAGTGTTATCTCTCAAGACGCCCCCAAAACACTGAATTTATCTTAAGTGTTGTTTGCCCTTTCCGTCAAGTAGCAGCAGCAGTCAAATGGTTGACTGTTGAATCTGTTTTTGGTGTTGGCTGAGAGGCAGAATGTTGTTCAGGGCACTCGGAGAACCTCCTGCTCCTCAAGTAGGCCGGGGGAGGGAGGAGAGAGAGAATCTTTAACCTCCACCTGAGCTCCAGGTACCTCCATCGATGCTTCCTCAGCACTGAAGTGTCCCACCTAGATTCTTGCGCTACGGTCGGGCTTGAACTCCCAACCTTGTGGCTCGTACACGGGAGTGCACCCGACAGAGCGAGGCTGTCGTGTGACTGCCGTGTTCGTACAGCCTTACAGCACAAAAGTAGGCCGTTTGGCCCATCGTGCCTGTGCCGGCCTCTTTGAAAGAGCTATCCAATCAGTCCCACTCCCCCTGCTCTTTTCCCCCATAGCCCTGCAAATGTTTCTTTTACAAGTATTTATCCAATTCCCCTTTTGAAAGTTACTATTGAATCTGCTTCCACCGCCCTTTCAGGCAGCGCATTCCAGATCATCACAACTCACTGCGGTAAAAAAAAAATTTCCTCATGTCGCCTCTGGTTCTTTCGCTAATTGCCTTCGATCTGTGTCCTCTGGTCACCGACCCTCCTGCCACTGGAAACAGTTTCTCCTTATTTACTCTACCAAAACCCCTCATAATTTTGAACAGCTCTATTAAATCTCCCCTTAACCATCTCCGCTCTGAGGAGAACAATCCCAGCTTCTCCAGCCTCGCCACATAACTGAAGTAAGTTGGGAGTTCATAGAATCATACGGCCCATCGTGCCTGTGTTGGGAGATGTGTTTCTACATCAAAAAAAAATCTCTCGTAATGAACCCCCCTGCTCTTCTTCGAAATAGCGGCCATGGGATCTTTTATTTCCACCTGAGGGGGCAGAAGGGGCCTCGGTTTAACGTCTCATCCGAAAGACGGCACTTCCGACAGTGCAGCACTCCCTCAGTATTGGCACTGGGACTGTCAGCCTGGATTGTGCGCTCAAGTCTCTGTGGAGCAGGCTTGATGGACCAGATGGTCTTTTCCTGCCTGTCATTTTCATCCGTTTTTGTGTCTTAAATGATCTGGTCATGATTGATTTTTATTTCTTATTACCCAGCAAATATAAATTGAGCAGATTCGGAACAATATTTAGTTTGCCTTTCTGTCTTGTACCCGGACTCTCGCTTTAATGTCGGGTTAACGTGCGACAAGGTTAAGGAATAATTTGTTCCCTTTTTTTTGTTTTTTTAAAAAAAAATATTAGGGTCTTGAAGTGCCATTGACTGCAATAGTGCAGTGGTCTACTACCAACCTGCCCGTCGGCAACAAGATCTACACACATTACAGGTGAGTACCAGAGTGCGGCCTCTCTCGCTTCATAATGGTCTTTGAAGCCTGTCTACAATCAACAGTCGTCCTGTACACGACCCAACAGCAAGTGCACTTTTAGGGATTTATTTTTTTGTAAATATGTTGCTTTTTTTTTATACGCACGCTCGCAAACACCTCAAGCCGTGGACCAACTCACTAGCATGGAGCATTGGTACTTCCTGCTGCATGACTTCCCCCCCCCTTGGGTGTACACAGACCTTGTATCTTAGCTTACTTTAATAACCCTGCGTATCCCATTTTAATAATGTGGAATGGACTTTTTTTTAAAAATAATTATTCTCAGGATATGGGCAAGTCCAGCATTTATTGCCCATCCCTAATTGCCCTTGAGAAGGTGGTGGTGAGCCGCCTTCTTGAACTGCTGCAGTCCATGTGGTGAAGGTTCTCCCACAGTGCTGTTAGGCGGGAAGTTCCAGGATTTTGACCCAGCGACGATGAAGGAACGGCCGATATATCTCCAAGTCGGGATGGTGTGTGCGAGAGACTCGGAGGGGAACGTGCAGGTGGTGTTGTTCCCATGCACCTGCTGCCCTTGTCCTTCCAGGTGCTGGGGGTCGCACGTTTGGGAGGTGCTGTCGAAGAAGCCGTGGCGAGTTGCTGCAGTGCATCCTGTATATAGTACACACTTCAGCCCTGGTTGGTGAAGGGAGTGAATGTTTAGGGTGGTGGATGGGGTGCCGATCAAGCGGGCTGCTTTGTCCTGGCTTGTGTCGAGCTTCTTGAGTGTTGTTGGAGTTGAGTATTCCATCACACTCCTGACTTGTTCTTTGTAGATGGTGGAAAGGCTTCGGCGAGACAGGAGGTGAGCCACTTGCTGCAGAATACCCAGCCTCTGACCTGTTCTATAGCCACAGTATTTGTGGCTGGTCCAGTTGATGTGGTAATGGTCACTTTCAGTTCAGTGCAGAGTGTTTATGACACCACTGTCAGCCAAGGAGTTGGAGGCAAGACTCTCAGCAAACTGTGTATTTTACAACAAACAGAGTCCATTTAAACAGCGCTCTACAGCAAACAGTCTACGGAGTCTATTTAAAAAGAGTCTCTACGCACTACAGCAAACAGAACGCCTGACCGAAACCGCAGCAACTTCTCCCGATAAAAGCAGGCTGATTTCTCCAGCAAAATGCAGTGAGTGGAGGATAGTTACATAATACAAATTGTGTGCTTGAAATCAATCCGTCACTTACAGCAGTGCGGTCACCAGGCGTGATTGACGGTGGATTTACCCGTCTGTCTCCACTCTGTCCGGGAACAGTGCTGTCACTGTGCAGCCTGTAATGTGCATCTGCAAAGCATTGGGCTACAGCTAAATTGATATATTGCGCCACCCAATGGTAGTTCATGGGTTTACACCTAAGGTTTGAATCAAATTGGGAGGGAATGTTAGACTAACTAGATCTGCTTTCAAGTAGCTCTAAGTAGCGCATGGACAATGTCTGGGAACAGGCTACCTGCCTGCCTGGTATTTTGGTTGGCGAAAAGTGCAGATGAGAACAATAAGCCTGTCTCAAACAGGATGGGGAAAGTACCTGTAGGTTTGCCTATGAAACAGTCACTTCACCTCAAAAGTAACTCAGTGTATGTGAAGTGCTCCAGGGTGTTTGAGAAGCAAAAAGAGATTAGAGACATTAGCAACAGGCCATTCAGCCCCTCCAGCCCGTTCCGCCATTCAATTAGATCATGGCTGATCTTTATCTTAACTCCCTCTACCCGTTTTGGTTCCGTAACCCTTAATACCCTCGCCTAACAAAAATCTATCAATCTCAGTTTTGAAATTTTCAATTGACCCTCCAGTCTCGACAGCTTTTTGGGGGAGAGTGTTCCAGATTCCCACGCCCCTTTGTGTGAAGAAGTGCTTCCTGACATCACCCCTGAACGGCCTGGCTCTAATTTTAAGGTTCTGCCCCCTTGTCCTGGACTCCCCCCACCAGAGGAAATAGGGTCGTTAGAGAGAAACTATCAAATCCTTTAATCATTATAAACGCCTCAATTGGATTACTCCTTAATCTTCTATACTCACACTACATAAATGCAATCTGCCTTTTCTGTACTACTTGCGTGTTGTCGTTTTATTATTTTCCTTTAAAATGCAATGACTGGGCTACGTCAGAAGGCTGGTTAGAAAGGATTTCGATTTTGTTTTAAGAAAATCAATCTTCACGGGAGATTGCAGGGAGGTTTCGAACAGAGTGGACACAATTTTTGCGTCATTGAGGTGTTTCCCCCTTCAACCAGGCTGCCGAACATCCAGCTCGACCGACCCAAGTTTGTGATGATGGCGTCTTGCGAGTCGCCGGTGCCAGTGTACAAGCGATTCACCGTCAAATACACACTGCTCAATAACCTGCAGGACTTCCTGGCTGTGCGGCTTGTGTGGACTCCGGAGAGTGCCATCAGCTCTCAGGCGGGTGAGTGAGTGGCGATGCTCGCTCGCTCGCGGGCGGGCGGGAGACGGCGCCCGCGCGGGTCTGGAATGCTGCTTTTTTGCTTGCACTTTACAACACGGGGAGGGTATTCTTCACCTTGATGTGTATATTTGTGCCGTTCTTTAACAAGAGAACAGATAGACAGGCAACCCGAACCCAGTGCTCGACGGCGCATTGGTGCTGTCTGGGTGTGTCCGGGGTGAAGGCGGGGGAACTTCTTGGCATTGCTGCTCAGCAGCCCACCTGGGTTCTGAATCTGAGCTGAGAGCTGCAGGTTGTGAATTCTGGGCCGTCACCTTGCGTAAATGAAAGAACTTGCATTTATTTAGCACCTTTCATGACCTCAGGAAGTCCCATAGCTCTTTACAGCCAGTGAAGTACTTTTGAAGTGTAGTCACTGTTGTAATGTAGTGAAACGTGGCAGCCAATTTGCGCACAGCAAGATCCCACAAACAGCAATGTGATAATGACCAGATCATCTGTTTTTTTAGTGATGTTGGTTGAGGCATAAATATTGGCCCAGGACATTGGGGAGAACTCCCCTGCTCTTCTTTGAAATAGCGGCCGTGGGATCTTTTATGTCAACCTGAGAGGGCAGACGGGGCCTCGGTTTAACATCTCATCTGTTAAGACGGCATCTCCGACAGTGCAGCTCTCCCTCAGTAGCGACACGGGAGAGAAGGCCTGGATTTTGTCCTCAAGTCTCTGGTGTGGGACTTGAACCCACGACCTTCTGACTCCGAGGCGAGTGTGCTACCCAATGAGACGTGGCTGACATTTTATTGGGGAAACAATGCCCATTTAATCAGTATTACTGGAAAGCACGTTTGTTAGAAATCCAAATGTTTCCTCCCGCCCACGGCACTGTTTCGAAGAACAACAGGGGAGGCCATGGAGGGATTTGAACACAAGGATGAGAATTTTAAAATCGAGGCGTTGCCAGACTGGGAGCTAGGAGGTGATGGGTGAACGGGGGTTTGTGAACCCTTTGCATTAAGATCGACCTTCTCTTTAATTAGGAAAGAAACTGTCGGAAGAGGATGTTCGTGCAGCCGAGGCCACCCTGAGCTCGGTGGTGTGTCACACGCCACTTAACCACTTGGGCTACTGCAAGAAAGGCAGCACAGTGACGTATAACGTGGCCTTTCAAGTGCTCCGCGCAGGGCTCTTCGAGGTAATGGGACACCCGCGTAGTCTACGAATAGTCTCTGAATCTCTTCCGACCTCTCTCCTTTCTTGACCTATTACAGCTCCCCAAAGGAGGGTTAAGTCACACAAAAAAAAAAAGGTAGCTTTACATAGAATGCACAACACAGAAACAGGCCATGGAATGTACCGATCGCTGGGAACCTGTTCCAGAAAGTAAGTCTGACACTGGCAGGAAGTGGGCGCTTTTTAAACATAAAGAGTCAGAGATTGGCCAGGCGATTTGTCAGCCAGGGACTCGGCACTGATGTGAGTAGTGACAGATTACTTGGAATGTACAGCACAAAAACAGGCCATTCGGCCCAACTGGTCTGTGCCGGTGTTTATGCTCCACACGAGCCTCCTCCCTCCCTACTTCATCTCACCCTATCAGCACATCCTTCTATTCCTTTCTCCCTCATGTACTTATCTGGCTTCCCCTTAAACGCATCTATGCTATAACCACTCTCTGGGGTAAAGAAATTTCTCTTGAATTCCTTTTTGGATTTATTAGTGACTATCTTATATTTATGATCCCTAATTTTAAAACTTCTCCCTCTGTAGGCAGATAGAAATTTTTCTGAATTTCATTCCACCCGTTCGTTACAAACGAAACCAGCATATCAGTCTCTTCCTTCCTCCCTCGTGTTTATCCAGCTTTCCCTTAAATACATCATATCTGTGACGACGTGATTATTAATATAAATTGCAGTTGAAAGCTACAAATGGTAAATCAGTGACCCAGGGGCCTCCAATGTGACTTGCGACTATGTTTCACTCCAAGAACAAAGCCAAGATTGTTAATTGCACACTTGAAGTCACATCAGGAAGTTGTGCTCAACCTTTATAAATCACTGGTTAGATCTCAGCTTTTATGTTCAATTCTGGGCACCACACTTCAGGAAGGATGTCAAGGCCTTGGAGAGGGTGCAGAGGAGATTTGCCAGAATGGTACCAGGGATGAGGGACACTTCAGTTATGCGGAGAGACTGGAGAAGCTGGGGTTGCTCTCCTTAGAGTAGAGAAGGTTAAGGGGAGATTTGATTGAGCTGTTCAAAATTATGAAGGGTTTTGACAGAGTAAATAAGGAGAAACTGTTTCCAGTGGCAGGAGGGTCGGTAACCAGAGGACACAGATTTAATATAATTGTCAAAAAAGCTAGGGGGAGATGAGAATTGTTTTTTACGTAGCAAGTTGTGATGATCTGAAATGTGCTGCCTGAAAGGGCGGTGGAAGCAGATTCACTAACTTTCAAAAGGGGAATTGGATAAATACTTGTAAAAGAAACATTTGCAGGGTTATGGGGGAAAAGAGCAGGGGGAGTGGGACTAATTGGCCAGCTCTTTCAAAGAGCTGGCATGGGCACGATGGGCCAAATGGCCCCCTTCTGTGCTGTTCTACACACAAAGGGTTGTAGAAGTTTGGAACTCTCTTCCGCAAACGGCAATTGATACTAGCTCAATTGCTAAATTTAAATCTGAGATAGATAGCTTTTTGGCAACCAAAGGCATTAAGGGATATGGGCCAAAGGCAGGTATATGGAGTTAGATCACAGATCAGCCATGATCAAATGGCGGAGCAGGCACGAGGGGCTGAATGGCCTACTCCTGTTCCTATGTTCCTATGTATGATTCTATGATCAGTAACTTAAAGGGCAAGAGTTTGTAGCCCTAAAATTGGCGTTACTGTTTGTTTTTATCAGATCCCCCTAGATTGAGATTGGAATGCTCCATATTCGTAATCAAATTCCTTTGCTATTTAACAAAGGAGCTAATCCTGAACACATTAGATAGTTTTGCACAGCACGATTCCACTCCCTTTTATACGTTGACTGATAATATGCACCTCCACCTTCCCTCCCTGTTAAAAACAATATTCAAAATGGCGTTTGCAGTATACAGACTGGAACAGAGAGATGCCATGCTATTGCATTTGGTCTTTAGATCCAATGATAAAATGAATATACTGTGTGCATAAGTTTAAAAACCTGTAAAATGCTGGCCATAACCAGCGGGTCTCTCAGTATCTGTAACAGATAAAGCGGGTTATTGTTTTCAATCTAGAGCCTAACTCAGGACTGGAAATCTGAGCACAATCACTGAAGGAGGCCATTCAGCCCATCGCACCTGTGCCGGCTCTTTGAAAGAGCTATCCAATTAGTCCCACTACCCCTGCTCTTTTCCCCAAAGCCCTGCACATTTTTCCTTTTCAAAGTCCTTTTCCTTTTCACCTGTCCAAGTGACTTTTAACTTTGTCCCGGATTATCGTTTTTAAAAGTTTCCCCACCTCTCTCACTCTACTCAAAACCCCTCAGACTTTTGAACACCTCTATTAAATCTCCCCCTTAACCTTCTCTGCTCTAAGGAGAACAACCCCAGCTTCTCCAGTCTCTCCCCGTAACCGAAGTCCCCCATCCCTGGTACCATTCTGGTTAATCATCTCTGCAGCCTCCTAAAATGTGGTGCCCAGAATTGGACACAATACTGCACAAAACCTGAATGTGTCTCTTTCTGTTTACAGATGCTGGGTCCGTCAACATCTGCAGAGCTTCCATTTTGTTTATATCTATTAGCTATATGTAAACTATTGATAAGAAAATGTGAAGAAATGTCCTGTATTCATGCTGTAATGATTTCTTGAACAATATTTGCTTGGTATGATTACAGTCTCGTTAAGTTACTTATGTACAATTAATATCTAAACATATTTACTTTGTATTTCCCACCTTTTTTTAAAACTGTATCAGCACCCAAAAATGAAACCTTGTTCCGTCTTTCTCCCTGTTTGTCCTCCAGCCCTGCTCTCCGTTCTTTATTTTTTCTCTCTCTCTCTCGCCAGCTGAGCCAGCACATGAAGCTGAAGCTCCAGTTCACGGCCAGCGTGACGAACCCGCCTCCCGAAGCCCGGCCGGTCTCTCGAAAGAACAGCCCCAGCAGCCCGGCGGTCAGAGACCTGATGGAGCGTCACCAGGCCAGCCTAGGCCGCTCACAGTCCTTCTCCCATCAGCAGCCCTCGCGTAACAGTCACCTGATGAGGTAAGGACGCTGGGCAAGGCAATAGACCAGATGCAGCTGTGACCGTAGAACGGTACGGCAAAGAATGGGGCCGTTCGGCCCATCGTGCTTGTGCTGGCTCTTTGACAGAGCTCCCACTCCCCTTCCTCTTCCCTCATAGCCCTGCAAATTTTTCCTTTTCAAGTGTTTATCCAATTCCCTTTTGAAAGTCACTATTGAATCTGTTTCCACCGCCCTTTCAGGCAGCGCATTCCAGATCATAACACCTCGCTGCATAACAAATTCTCCTCATCTCCCCATTGGGTTCTTTTGCCAATTATGTTAAATCTGCGTCCTCTGGTTACCGACCCTCCTGCCACTGGAAACAGTTTCTCCCTATCCACTCTATCAAAATCCCTCATAATTTTGAACACCTGGGCAACTGCATTCCATGTAAAGCTGTCAATCCATTTCTGCACCACTTCATTGATTTCATAAATAATAAGACTTGGTCGTAATCATCGCCTGGAATTTAAAACTCTCATCCTTGTGTTCAAATCCCTCCATGGCCTCGCCCCCTCCCTATCTCTGTAGCCTCCTGAAGCCCAACATCCCTCTGAGATCTCTGCGCTCCTCCGATTCTGGCCTCTTGCGCATCCCCCCCAAGCCTATCGCCTCACAATTGGCGGCCGTGCCTTCAGCCGCCTAGGCCCTAAGCTCTGGAATTCCCTCCGTCGACCTCTCTGCCACTCCCTCCTCCTTTAAAACCATTCAGTACAAATCAAAGGACACCGTTCTGTCATTTATACAGGATTTGGTTAGACTGTATCTGGAGTACTGCGCCCAGTTTTGGTCCCCCCACATGGTGGGTGATCTAGTGGCCTTGGAAAAGGTTCAGAGGAGAGTCACAATAACGATTCCCAGCCTGAAGACCCGTAGCTACTCAGATAGGCTTAAAGAGCGGTATAGACTTCGAGACGACCTGATAGAGGTCTACGAAATAATGAAAGGCCTAGATAACGTGCCTATTGATAGATTAGTCCAGTTTGACAGATTGGGGAGGACCAGGAGACATGCATTTAAGCTTCACAAAAAGAGGAACAGACTGGGTGTTGGGCAGTTCCTCTTTTCCCAGAGAGCAGTGAGCCTCTGGAATGTGTTGCCGGCTGGTGTGGTGGGTGCCGACTCTCTGCCTTCCAGAGGGAGCTGGCCCGGTTCCTGACTAGGGCAGAGATTCCCATCGTACAGAAGGTAAATGGATTAACAGGTAACGATCTCCTGGATTGGCTTTGATCGCCTGAGGGGGTGCGGAGAGGAACTTTCCAGGGTATTTTTTTTTTCCCCTTATTGGCCGCGGATTGTTTTTCCTGTTTTTTTGCACCACCCAGGAGATTACACGGCTTGGGGGGTGGGAAGGAGGTTACTAAGAGGGGACCTCGTAGAGCTGTATAACAGTAGAGGCATAACGCAGATCATGAAAGTAAGACGAGGGGCATGGATTCAAAGTGACAAAAAGCAAATTTAGGACTGTTGTTTGGTGGTCAACGCATGGGATGGACTTCCAAATAGTAAAACAATAACCCGGATGTTGTTTGAGATAGTTGGGTGTTGTGATTGTTAGGTATGTATTTTTGTACTACGTTGCTTATACACCAAGAATGAGTTCTAGGACACGGAATCAAAACACCCGCAGTTAATTAAAAGTTAAATGTTACACACCCGCGGCCAACACCGAGGTTACTATGGCTGTTTTGCCGCAGAAGGTACACACATTACAATCCACTGAGTTCAACCCTCCAGAAGTCTCCCTCCTTCATCTCCCAACGTCCCCGTTACAATCTCGAATCCCCCCACCCCCCCCACAACGTCTCCTCCCGTCGCGGGACCTCGGGAACGTTCCCCCTCATCCCGCGCCCACCCCTCCTCCCCCCGAATCGCCTTCCTTGCCCGCAGCGGTCTTGCGACGTTGCCCCCGTCTTTAAAAAGAAAAAAAATTTCTTCTCCACTCAGGACTGGAAGCGTGATGGAGCGTCGAGCGATCACACCCCCCGTGGGGTCACCGATTGGCCGCCCGCTTTACCTTCCCTCTGAGAAAACGGTGCTCTCAGTGGACAAGATCGCCAAGCGAGAATGCAAGGTGCTGGTGGTGGAGCCCGTAAAATAGGAATTGCCGGCAGAGTGATCTGAGGAACCCGGAGTGTTGGGTGGGGAGGAGGGGGCTGGAAATCCGGCTGCGCTGCCGCCTCGGACAAAGCCCTTCTGAGCAACTGTGCGTCACAAAGAACAGCACAAACGTTCGGTGCTTGCTCATCCGAACAAGGTCACGTTCTTTTTTTTTTGTTTGTTTTTTTTTTAAACCTTTTTTTATTACGCTGGCTAGGAATCCCCATCGTTTCGATACTTTTGGATTTTAGCTTGTGTTGTGTGTCGTGCTTTGTGAAGCTGGTGGAAGTAGTTTAGCGATTGCGAGGAAAGTTTTATATCTGGGGGATCTGTAAGTTCTTTGACCAAAATTGTGTTTTTAATTGTAGGGGGGGGCGGGGTGAAGAACCACAGATATCTGAAGCCAGTATTACAGGTTAACTAATACCATAACTTGATTGCATTCATGGTTTGCTTTACAGGGGAGAGGAGCCAGCCGCAATTTGTGTTGGGCTCATGATTCAGAGTCGAAATATCATACCAGTTTTTGGTTTTCCTCGATTAGGGGAGGATTCTAACAATCTACCTTAACCCAAGCCCCCAAATAGCATTGCTGCATTGCACCAGGGAGAATTTCTCCCATTTTCTACAAGAATTTGCAGGGTCACGGGAGGGGGGGGCGGTGGGGGGGGAGAAAGCTGGGGTGTGGGACTAAATTGGACAGCTCTTTCAAAGAGCTGGCACAGGCACGACGGGCCGAATGGCCTCTTTCTGCCCTGTAAGATTCTATGATTCTAATCCTTTTGGCCTATCTCAGTGGTGACTCTCAACTGCAGCAGTACAGAGTTACCGAGTTTTGTGCCGTGAACTCGTGTCCATGAGGAGCAGCGAGACTGCGAAACTTTCACTTCAGACCCTTGCGTTCTATCGGAGAGAAAACTCTTATTTCCATCAGCGTGTGATGGGTTAGAATCCAAGGTCCTGGATGAAAGAACACTGTGCGGCCCAAGTCTTGTGCAGCACCCCTTTTTTTAAAAAAAAAAGTGCTAATGTCTATTGGGCTGTGCATTGTAAAGAGGATAAAAACCACGTTTCTCGTATTGTTCCCGCCAACTTGCCGCAGAATTAGCAAATCCCTTCACCCAATGACGACTGAGAAAGCCAGCCACCGTTAACATTTTTAAACTCTGTTGGTTGGGGTCAGTTTATGCGCCAGTTGGGTAAATGGCGCCAACGTTCTGCTGCTGGAATTCTGGGGCTCTGGAGGCTTTTGATTTTCGATCTCAACCCCTGCCTCCAATTTGGGGTGTCTTTGTTGCCAGGCACCTGTCCCTACAACCCTCTATCCTGTGCCTAGCATTCTGCCAATGCTGCATTGCAACCGGCAGCTACATGATGCAGGAGAGTGGATTGAGATATCTTGCCAACCTATCTTTCTTACGCCCGGCTCCCTTTTTCAGAAGCCTCCGCCGACCCAGCGGAGATGGGCATCTTGCCGTGTGTGTTGGTCCACCAATCCTTGGCCGCACTGGTCTAGCTCTTTGAAGTACACGTATTGGCAAAGCAAAAGTCTGAACGGTAATCAGTTGGATGATTCTTGACTCCCCTCATGGCGACATGGGCTGGGCAATGAATAAGGCCGCCCAAAAATTGCCCACAGCCCGAGATCCAATTAAAAGATAAACCGTGCGACCAAGACCATAACTAGAGATGTCCCGCACTCCTCCTCCTCCTCCTGCTGATGTGTGTAATGGGGCAACTATGCTGATTTAATTAAGTATTTTAACCCGATCAGCGCAAGGCTTTTCACAAATGTGCTGCAGAGAATGTGATCGAGAACCATTAACCAATGCACTTTACTGATCATTGACCTAGCTCTGCGACCATTACTCCTAACTACAAATGAACAAATGTCGATTACTGGACTGTTTGACACTCCCGGGAGTGACTACAGGTATTGGAGATCTCGGTTATAGTGCAGTGTTTTGGGGAACTTAACCCTCCCCCCACCCCCCCGACAAAGACCACGTGGTAACGAGGGTTATCTTACGATACCCGGACAGCATTAGCAACGACCTGCGTTTCAGTACGAGATGCAGACACGATAGGCACTGA